>NC_057797.1:606056911-606086223 GCF_018294505.1 Triticum aestivum | reverse complement strand
GGTTTGGATGAATAGTGAGCGGTGGCGTTGCCTCTGGATGAACATGACCCCGTGGTGTGGTGGAGGGCTGATAGTCTCCAATGTATCTATAATTTTTGATTGCTCCATGCTATATTATCTACTGTTTTGGATGTTTATGGGCTTTATTATACACTTTTATATCATTTTTTGGGACTAACCTATTAACCCAGAGCCCATTGCCTGATTCTGTTTTTACCTCATTTTAGGGTTTCGACGAAAAGGAAAATCAAACGGAGTCCAATTGACCTGAAACTTCACGGAACTCATTTTTGGAAGGAAAGAAGCCTAGAAGACTTGAAGTGCACGTAAGGGAAGCTTCGAGGAGGCCACGAGGTAGGGGGGCGCGCCCACCCCCCTAGGGCGCGCCCTCCACCCTCATGGGCCCCTCGTGGCCCCCCTGACGTACTTCTTCCGCCTATATATCTCCATATACCCTAAAAACACCAGGGAGCACAGTAGATCGGGAGTTCCGCCGCCAGAAGCCTCCGCAGCCATCGAAAGTGAATCTAGACCCGTTCCGGCACCCTGCCGGAGGGGGAATCCCTCTCTGGTGGCCGTCTTCATCATCCCGGTGCTCTCCATGACGAGGAGGGAGTAGTTTTCCCTCGGGGCTGAGGGTATGTACCAGTAGCTATGTGTTTGATCTCTCTCTCTCTCTCTCTCATGTTCTTGAGGTGATATGATCTTGATGTATCACGAGCTTTGCTATTATATTTGGATCCTATGATGTTTCTCCTCCCCGTCTACTCTCTTGTAATGGATTGAGTTTCCCCTTTGAAGTTATCTTATCGGATTGAGTCTTTAAAGATTTGAGAACACTTGATGTATGTCTTGCCGTGTATATCTATGGTAACAATGGGATATCACGTGATTCACTTGATGTATGTTTTGGTGATCAACTTGCGGGTTCCGCCCATGAACCTATCCATAGAGGTTGGCACACATTTTCGTCGTGATTCTCCAGTAGAAACTTTGGGGCACTCTTTGAGGTCCTATGTGTTGGTTAAATAGATGAATCTGAGATTGTGTGATGCATATCGTATAATCATACCCACGGATACTTGAGGTGACATTGGAGTATTTAGGTGACATTAGGGTCTTGGTTTATTTGTGTCTTAAGGTGTTATTCTAGTACGAACTCTAGGGCTGTTTGTGACACTTATAGGAATAGCCCAACGGATTGATTGGAAAGAATAACTTTGAGGTGGTTTCGTACCCTACCATAATCTCTTCGTTTGTTCTCCGCTATTAGTGACTTTGGAGTGACTCTTTGTTGCATGTTGAGGGATAGTTATGTGATCCAATTATGTTAGTATTGTTGAGGGAACTTGCACTAGCGAAAGTATGAACCCTAGGCCTTGTTTCAACGCATTGCAATACCGTTTACGCTCACTTTTATCATTAGTTACCTTGCTGTTTTTATAATTTCATATTACAAATACCTTTATCTACCATCCATATACCACTTGTATCACCATCTCTTCGCCGAACTAGTGCACTTATACAATTTACCATTGTATTGGGTGTGTTGGGGACACAAGAGACTCTTTGTTATTTGGTTGCAGGGTTGTTTGAGAGAGACCATCTTCATCCTACGCCTCCTACGGATTGATAAACCTTAGGTCATCCACTTGAGGGAAATTTGCTACTGTCCTACAAACCTCTGCACTTGGAGGCCTAACAACGTCTACAAGAAGAAGGTTGTGTAGTAGACATCAAGCTCTTTTCTGGCACCGTTGCCGGGGAGGTGAGTGCTTGAAGGTATATCTTTAGATCTTGCAATCGAGTCTTTTAGTTTCTTGTTTTATCACTAGTATAGTTTATAAAAGAAAACTATAAAAAATGGAATTGAGTTTGTCTCATACGCTTCACCTTTTTAATATCTTTCGTAAGTATGATGGAAAGGAAAATTGTGCTCAAGTGCTAGAAGAAGAAATCTATAAAATGTTTGGCACTAAATATGTGAATGATGAGCATGATTGCAATGTTGTTAGTACGGATTCTTTGAATATCCATGATGCTAATGATGATTGCACTAGTTATGATGAAAATGCCTCCTATAAACATGTCAATTTTTGTGGAGTACATTGGGTTTGTACGAACACACCAAATAGGGAAGATAGATATTGCAAGAGGCATAAGCATTTAGAAACTAAATGGTTGCAAGAAAGGCTAGATGATTGTGCTGAAAATTTATATTTTCTTAGCCGTACTTGTGAACTTTGCAATGAGCATGATCATCTCAATACCCAATGCAAATTGTTTCATGATCATATCGTTTCCAAAAATTGTGATGACTTGATTTCCCTTGCACATCTTAATGAACTTAGTTTGCTCTTGGGTTATGAAGAAATGAAACGTATAACTAAGGATATTCCAAAATTTGCCCTTGATAGAGTTCTTCATTTTGATCTAGAGGAAATTTATATGTATTGTGCGGTGAATTGTATTGAAAATCCTTATATTGCCAACTACATAAAGAAAAGAAAACAAATAGAAGATGAAGAGAATACAAATGAAAGGGAATAGACTTCCCAATATCCTCCTATTATTTCTTATGATGAATCAGGTAACGAGGAGGAGCCTCCTATTCAACCAATCTCATTAATAAGGAGCTCCAAAAAGAGGATTGAACCCACACATGATGTGGTGAAGAAGAAGAAAAGAAAAAGGAAGAGAGGTAAAAAGGTATCCCTCCCAAATAATGGTGCTCCTATTACTATTGTGCCTCATGAAAATGTAATTGTGGAAGATAATGATACTTCTTATGATCTTGAAAATCTTTTTGGCACTTTCTTGGAAGAATATGATAATTGCTATACTATTGGTGCTATCCATACTATTAATGATGAGAGTGATTATGCTTATGATATGAAAAGGCCCAAGCTTGGGGATGCTATATTTGATAAAGATGATGTTTTTGAGAATATATTTGCTGCAATTAATGTTTGTCCTAAGCTTGGGGAAGCTATGTTTAATGACGATATTTTTAGTCCCCCAAATTTTGATATGCAAATTTATAATGATGATAGCATGCCTCCTACTTATGATGATTATTGTGATGATACTTATGCTATAAAAAGTAGTGATTATATTTATAAAACTTGTCATGATTATGGTTACCCATTTTCTGAACATTACTCTTTTAATGTGGAAACAATTTATAGTATTCGAGTCTCTTATGATACTCTCACTATTATTCATGAGAAGAATCTTGCTTATGTGGAGAGTAGTAAATTTTCTATGCTTGTAGATCATGAAAAGAATGCTTTAGGTGCTGGTTATATTGTTAAATTCATTCATGATGCTACTGAAAATTATTATGAGGGAGGAATATATGCTTGTAGGAATTTCAATAATATCATGTTTCCTCTCCATGTGCTTAAAGTTTTGAAGTTATGCTTGTTTTACCTTCCTATGCAAGTTGATTCTTGTTCCCACAAGTTGTTTGCTCACAAAATCCCTATGCATAGGAAGAGGGTTAGGCTTAAATGTGCTAGTCATATTTGTCATAATGCTCTCTTTATGTTTCAATTCTTATCCTTTATGTGAGCATTGTTGAAATCATCATGCCTAGCTAGGGGCGTTAAACGATATCGCTTGTTGGGAGGCAACCCAATTTTATTTTAGTTCCTTGATTTTTGTTACTGTTTAGTAATAAATAATTCATATATCCTCTGTTTAGATGTGGTTTTATGATTTTAATTAGTGTTTGTGCCAAGTAGAACCTTTGGGGACACTTGGGGGAAGTCTTTGTGATCATGCTGTAAAAAACAGAAACTTTAGCGCTCACGAGAACTGCTGTCATTTTTATTTGGAGAGTGATATTTAGTTAATTATTTTTTCAGATGATTAATAGATAAATTCCTCACGTCCATCAATGTATTTTATAATTTTTGGGGTTCCAGAGCTTGCGCTAGCTACAGATTACTACAGACTGTTCTGTTTTTGACAAATTCTGTTTTTCGTGTGTTGTTTGCTTATTTTGATGAATCTATGGCAAGTAAAATAGTTTATGAACCATAGAGAAGTTGGAATACAGTAGGTATAACACCCATATAAATAAAGAATGATTTCATTACAGTACCTTGAAGTGGTCTTTTGTTTTCTTTCGCTAACGGAGCTCACAAGATTTTCTACTTTAAGTTTTGTGTTGTGAAGTTTTCAAGTTTTGGGTAAAGATTTGATGGATTATGGAAGAAGGAGTGTCAAGAGCCTAAGCTTGGGGATGCCCATGGCAACCCCAAGATAATCTAAGGACACCTAAAAGCCAAAGCTTGGGGATGCCCCGGAAGGCATCCCCTCTTTCGTCTACTTCTATCGGTAACTTTACTTGGAGCTATATTTTTATTCACCACATGATATGTGATTTGCTTGGAGCGTCATTTTATTTTATTTAGTTTTGCTTACTGTTTGAATAAAATACCAAGATCTGAAATTATTAAATGGTAGAGAATCTTCACATAGTTGCATAATTATTCGACTACTCATTGATCTTCACTTATATCTTTCGGAGTAGTTTGTCGTTTGCTCTAGTGCTTCACTTATATATTTTAGAGCACAAAGGTGATTTTATTTTGAAGAAATAGATGAACTCTCATGCTTCACTCATATTATTTTGAGAGTCTTAAATAGCATGGTAATTTTCTTAAATAATCCTAAAATGCTAGGCATCCAAGAATAGTAAAAATTTCTTATGAGTGTTTTGAATACTAAGAGAAGTTTGATGATTGATGGTTGTTTTGAGATATTGAGGTAATAATATCAAAGTCGTGCTAGTTGAGTAGTTGTGAATTTGAGTAATACTTGTGTTGAAGTTTGCAAGTCCCGTAGCATGCACGTATGGTAAACGTTGTGTAACAAATTTGAAACATGAGGTGTTATTTGATTGTCCTCCTTATGAGTGGTGGTCGGGGACGAGCGATGGTCTTTTCCTACCAATCTATCCCCCTAGGAGCATGCGCGTAGTACCAAGGTTTTTGATGACTTGTATATTTTTGCAAATGTGAGTTCTTTATGACTAATGTTGAGTCCATGGATTATACGCACTCTCACCCTTCCATCATTGCTAGCCTCTTCGGTACCGTGCATTGCCCTTTCTCACATCGAGAGTTGGCGCAAACTTCGCTGGTGCATCCAAACCCTGTGATATGATACGCTCTGTCACACATAAACCTCCTTATATCTTCCTCAAAACAGCCACTATACCTACCTATTATGGCATTTCCATAGCCATTTCGAGATATATTGCCATGCAACTTTCCACCGCTTCGTTTATTATGACACGCATCATCATTGTCATATTGCTTTGCATGATCATGTAGTTGACATCGTATTTGTGGCAAAGCCACCTCTCATAATTCTTTCATACATGTCACTCATGCATCATCGCAATCCTGGTACACCGCCGGAGGCATTCATATAGAGTCATATCTTGTTCTAGTATCGAGTTGTAATCATTGAGTTGTAAATAAATAGAAGTGTGATGATCATCATATTCTAGAGCATTGTCCCAAGTGAGGAAAAAAAGAAAAAAAAAGAGAGAAAGGCCATAAAAAGAGAAGGCCCAAAAAAGAAGAGAAAGGCCATGAAAAAAGAGAAGGCCCAAAACATGAAAAAAATGAAAATGAGAGAAAAAGAGAGAAGGGACAATTCTACTATCCTTTGCCACACTTGTGCTTCAAAGTAGCACCATGATCTTCATAATAGAGAGTCTCTTGTTTTGTCACTTTCATATACTAGTGGGAAATTTTCATTATAGAACTTGGCTTGTATATTCCAACAATGGGCCTCCTCAAGTGCCCTAGGTCTTCGTGAGCAAGCAAGTTGGATGCACACCCACTTAGTTTCTTTTATTGAGCTTTCATACATTTATAGCTCTAGTGCATCCGTTGCATGGCAATCCCTACTCCTTGCATCGACATCAATTGATGGGCATCTCCATAGCCCATTGATTAGCCTCGTTGATGTGAGACTTTCTCCTTTTTGTCTTCTCCACATAACCCCTATCATCATGTTCTATTCCACCCATAGTGCTATGTCCATGGCTCATGCTCATATATTGCGTGAAAGTTTATGAGTTTGAGATTACTAAAGTATGAAACAATTGCTTGGCTTGTCATCGGGGTTGTGCATGATGAGAGCATTCTTGTGAGACAAAAATGAAGCATGACTAAACTATATGATTTTGTAGGGATGAACTTTCTTTGGCCATGTTATTTTGAGAAGACATAATTGCTTAGTTAGTATGCTTGAAGTATTATCATTTTTATGTCAATATGAACTTTTGCCTTGAATCTTTCGGATCTGAATATTCATACCACAATTAAGAAGAATTACATTAAAATTATGCCAAGTAGCACTCCGCATCAAAAATTCTGTTTTTATCATTTACCTACTCGAGGACGAGCAGGAATTAAGCTTGGGATGCTGATACGTCTCCAACGTATCTATAATTTTTGATTGCTCCATGCTATATTATCTACTATTTTGGATGTTTATGGGCTTTATTATACACTTTTATATCATTTTTTGGGACTAGCCTATTAACCTAGAGCCCAGTGCCAGTTTCTGTTTTTACCTCGTTTTAGGGTTTCAAAGAAAAGGAAAATCAAACGGAGTCCAATTGACCTGAAACTTCACGGAACTCATTTTTGGAAGGAAAGAAGCCCAGAAGACTTGAAGTGCACGTAAGGGAAGCTTCGAGGAGGCCACGAGGTAGGGGGCGCGCCCACCCCCTAGGGCGCGCCCTCCACCCTCGCCGTCCCCTCGTGGCCCCCTGACGTACTTCTTCCGCCTATATATCTCCATATACCCTAAAAACACCAGGGAGCACAATAGATCGGGAGTTCTACCGCCAGAAGCATTGATAGCCACCGAAAGTCAATCTAGACCCGTTTTGGCACCCTGCCGGAGGGGGAATCCCTCTCCGGTGGCCATCTTCATCATCCCGGTGCTCTCCATGACGAGGAGGGAGTAGTTCTCCCTCGGGGCTAAGGGTATGTACCAGTAGCTATGTGTTTGCTCTCTCTCTCTCTCTCTCTCTCGTGTTCTTGAGGTGATACGATCTTGATGTATCACGATCTTTGCTATTATATTTGGATCCTATGATGTTTCTCCTCCCCCTCTACTCTCTTGTAATGGATTGAGTTTCCCCTTTGAAGTTATCTTATCGGATTGAGTCTTTAAAGATTTGAGAACACTTGATGTATGTCTTGCCGTGTATATCTGTGGTGACAACGGGATATCACGTGATTCACTTGATGTATGTTTTGGTGATCAACTTGCGGGTTCCGCCCATGAACCTATGCATAGGGGTTGGCACACGTTTTCATCGTGATTCTTTGGTAGAAACTTTGGGGCACTTTTTGAGGTCCTATGTGTTGGTTGAATAGATGAATCTGAGATTGTGTGATGCATATCGTATAATCATACCCATGGATACTTGAGGTGACATTGGAGTATCTAGGTGACGTTAGGGTTTTGGTTGATTTGTGTCTTAAGGTGTTATTCTAGTACGAACTCTAGGGCTGTTTGTGACACTTATAGGAATAGCCCAATAGATTGATTGGAAAGAATAACTTTGAGGTGGTTTCGTACCCTACCATAATATCTTCGTTTGTTCTCCGCTATTAGTGACTTTGGAGTGTCTCTTTGTTGCATATTGAGGGATAGTTATGTGATCCAATTATGTTAGTATTGTTGAGGGTACTTGCACTAGCGAAAGTATGAACCCTAGGCCTTGTTTCAACGCATTGCAATACCGTTTACGCTCACTTTTATCATTAGTTACCTTGCTGTTTTTATAATTTCAGATTACAAATACCTTTTATCTACCATCCATATACCACTTGTATCACCATCTCTTCGCCGAACTAGTGCACCTATACAATTTACCATTGTATTGGGTGTGTTAGGGACACAAGAGACTCTTTGTTATTTGGTTGCAGGGTTGTTTGAGAGAGACCATCTTCATCCTACGCCTCCTATGGATTGATAAACCTTAGGTCATCCACTTGAGGGAAATTTGCTACTGTCCTACAAACCTCTGCACTTGGAGGCCCAACAATGTCTACAAGAAGAAGGTTGTGTAGTAGACATCAAGGGCTGGATGAACAGTAGACAGTGGAGGGGTGCCCGTGGAGGGGTGGTTGAACAGGACCCCGTGGTGTGGAGGGCTGGATGAACAGTAGACGGTGGAGGGGTGCCCGTGTGGATGGGTGGTTGAACAGTAGCCGGTGGAGTAGCGCGCGGTGGTGGCTGGATGAATAGGAGCCCGTGGAGGCTGGAGGAGGTCGACGGTAGCCCGTGGAGGCTGGAGGAGGTTGACGGTCGAGATGAACAGTATCCCTTGGAGTCCCGTTTGTGGTACGCCACACCCCTCCCGATGAACAGGACCCCTGTTTCGACCGTAGCGCTCCAACACAAGTCCGTTTCGTCCATTTTGCGGTACGCCACACCCCTCCCGATCAACAAGACCCACGTTTCGACCGTAAGAGGTCCACTTCGTTCGTTTTGCGGTACGCCACACCCCTCCCGATCAACATGACCACCGTTTCGACCGTAGGAGGTCCGTTTCCTCCGTTTTGCGGTACGCCAGACCCCTCCCGATCAACAGGACCCCATTCCGAACATAGGAGGTCCGTTTCCTCCGTTGTGCGGTTCGCTAGGCATCGTTTCCATCGCCTGTTCCGTCCAAGCCCTCCCGATGAACATGACCACGCATTCCGTTCCGACCCAACCGGTTGGCTCCCACACATTCCGTTGCCTCCCGATGAACACGACACATTCCGTTGCCTTCCCATGAACACGACGCATTCTGTCGCCTCCCCATGAACACGACGACGACGCTGTTTCTCCATTCCGACCCAGCCATGTACACGAGCGCTGACCGTACGTATGCGCGAGTAGGCGTTCGAGACCCCGCCCGTATGTACACATACGTGGCCGTATTTTCTTTCTTGCACCCTGGCCGTTGTACGTACGTGTACATGCTACGTGCGCGCCTCTACTACGACACGTACGCGCCTCTACTACGACACGTGTGCGCCTCTACATCCACCAGTATATATGTACGTACACGTTCGCGACCAGAATGACAACGCTATGTACGCTTCAACCAGGTGGGTCCCGACTGTCAGGCACTTCCTTGCCTGCGAAGATGTAGCTGGTGGGTCCTAGCAGTCAGGGGGGCGAATCATTTTTTTTGCCCAGACGCAGTTCCTTGCGTGTGAAGATGTAGCTGGTGGGTCCCAGCAGTCAGGGGCAAACGTTTTTTTGTGAAATACGGTGGCCCGTTCGGTGGGTCCCTGCTGTCAGGTGGAGGAATAATTATTTTGCACATAATAAGGAGGCACTTCCTTGCTGCGGCCGTGGACCCAGCTGTCAGACTCTCCACGTACAGTCCACGTCCGATGGAAGCCGTTCCTTGACCATGTTGACCACGCCGCGCTGAGAGCACCAGGGCGGTGGACTACGGCGAGGCCTAGGAAGGGGACAACGCGGAGCCGGGGAAGACGCGGCAGTGGATGCCCACGCGTAGAGGAGTACGAGGGTTCACTGGTTCGCTGCGGTGTGAGGCTGCCGTCACCGAAGAATAACAGGGGGTGTGGGTGAGTAGAGGGATGGCCTGGCCAGCGGTTGGAGTAGTAGGGGGCGGTGAGGCCTCCGCCGCATCGCAGCCGGCCATGGGAGGCAGGAGCACGAGGCACGACCGACACTGGTTTGGGCGGCTGGAGCAAGAAGACCAGAGGTTGAAGAAGCACTAAGGCCGTTTGATGGACACCGTACGGTCACTGGAGCTAGAATCATGCATATTGACTAAGTTGACAAAGCCCTCCGTCCCCGTCAACTTAGTAGGCCCACAAGTCAGCCTGCCACTATACTGGGTCCCAGCTAACAGGGGGAGTATTCATTTTTTGTCCGTAATAAGGAGGCACTTCCTTGCGTGCGAAGATATAGCTGGTGGGTCCGAGTTGTCAGCGGCGGTAACGTTTTTTTCACGAAATACAGAGGCCCTTTCAGTGGGTCCCTGATGTTAGGTGGAGGAATCATTATTTTGCGTGTAATAAGGAGGCATTTCCTTGCGTGCGGCCGTGGACCCACCTGTAGGCCTCTCCACGTACATTCCACTTCAGATGCATGTCGGTCATTGACCACGTTGACCAGGCCGCGTCGAGAGCACCAGGGCGGTGGACGACTTCGAGGCCTAGGAAGGGAATGACACGGAGGCAGGGAAGACTCGACAATTGTTTCCCACGCGGAGGGGAGTACGACTGTACGAGGGTTTACTGGTTCGTCTGCCATCGCCGGAGAATAACAGCAGGTGTGGGTGAGTAGAGGGATGGCTAGGCCAGCGATGGGAGTACGGTGGGGCGGTGAGGCCTGCGCGGCAGCACAACCGGCCGCGGGGAGGAGGGAGCAGGCAGTCCCGCCGGCGCTTGTTTGAGTGGCTGGAGTAGGAAGAGCAGAGATTGAAGAAGCACGACGGCCGTTCATTGGACATCCAACAATCACTGCTTGTGCGTCAAACTTTTCTTAGGAAAGCCTCAAATCTGTGGAAAACAACATATGGCCCATCAGCCATTATTTCTAATAATTTACAGCCCATTTGCTAATTCTTAAGGTTTTTTTGGAGCCCATATTCTTTTTGTTAGCATTACAGCCCATATTGTGGCCACAGTTAAAAAATTATACGAAATTTTGCATATTTCGGTGCGGTCCGAACTATTTTTAATCCTGAAATTTCGACTCACATTCAAGCTGATTTTAAAAATAAATTTATATCAATATAAAATCTAACAAATTATCCACACATAAAAATTAATGTAATTTAAAATCTCGAAATGAAAAAAATATATTTGAAACTAATTGCCAGTTTGATGTGTTTTAAAAATGTACAACCCATTTCTCATTACTGATAGGCCATTTTCTCGGCCAGCCGAATGAAGCTCTCCTCGTCTTGAAAGATTTGCAACCGAACAGGCCTGACAAAGCGACTTACTTGGCAAATCACAAAAAAACTGGGCTGTGGCCGTGGACCCAGCTATCAGCCTCTCCACGCACAGTACTCTTCCGATGGAAGTCGGTCGTTGACCACATTGACCACGCCGCGCCAAGAGTACCAAGGCGGTGGACGACGACGAGGCCTAGGAAGGGGACGACGTGGAACCGGGGAAGACGCGGCAGTGGATGCCCACACGGAGAGGAGTACGAGGGTTCACTGGTTCGGCTGCGGCGTGAGGCTGCCGTCGCCGCAGAATAATAGGGGGTGCGGGTGAGTAGAGGGATACCCTGGGCCAGCGGTGGGAGTAGTAGGGGGCGGTGAGGCCTCCGCGGCATCACAGCCGGCCACGAGAGGCAGGAGCACGCGACACGACTGACGCTGCTTTGGGCGGCTGGAGCAAGAAGATGAGAGATTGAAGAAGAATGACGGCTGTTGGATGTAAATCCAACACCTTCTTAGGCTTCGACCTACTGGCCCACATGTCAGTCAGTCCATTTGTTTTTAGTCCATTTGGTGGGCTGGGTGAAACAATGATGTAGCATCTATGCAGCCCGTTTAAATCCCATTTGCATTTTTCTCGAAATCCGCGGACTTGCTGGGCTGGGTGAAAATATCATGTTGGGCTAGACAGAGAAATGTTATAAAAACATAAACACATGATTGCACATCAGTAAAATCTTTGCAAGCTTATGTACGCAATCACTAGTAGTTAACTTGCCAAGTTATATATAAACAATTATTATTATTATTTTGTAAGAACTTTCAACTTATGAAATAAAATATCATTTTAATTTGATGAGTTAATAGTACGTGGGGTATTATTATTTTTTAGGCTAGATGTGGGACAGTTGAGTTGGTTCTAGGGGAAAGTACTGGTAGAAAACTCATTTTACATCAAAAAAGAAAGTGGGAGAAAATTCAGAGACCTGCTGGGTCCACCTGAGGAGGGGAATATGTTGGGAGGAAGGAGATTCAAAGCACGGCAGCCGAGTGAACTAGTTTTTTTACGGACAAGTGAACTAGTTTACATACATAAGCAAATAGCCACTAAAAAAGCAATCAGGTTAATGGGTTCCTAAAATAAATATTTCGGACAAAACAGATAATTACGACACATAGGCTAATGCATGAAACACTCACATGATAAAGGTGCTTATAAATAGATAAAGTACAACATCTAGACCTTTCTGGCACGCTTGATCATGATGCTGCGGCTGTCCGTGTACTCATCAGTTACGGGAAGCAGACACGCCCTCATGTCCAAGATCTGCCTGTACATGTCATAGCATGCGTATGCGTCCTTGGCCGCGTAGGTTATGTAGGCTTGATTCAGAGGTACCTCCCACGTGTTCAGGTCGTCTTCTTTCATGTTGGCGTATCAGGGGTCGATGATGGTCTCAGCGAGGTCAACCACGGAGTCCTTCTCCTGCCCGTTGCTGATGATCTTGTATTGCTTCTGGATGTCGACAAGCTTGTTGCACCAGATGGCCGAATCATCGCGTTCTTCATTCTCTCCACCGTAGCGAAGGTGCAGTCAGCGCTGCCGATGAAACGGGCGAATGCTCCAGAACCTGGTGCAACCATAGGACTGAGGCGAGGCAGAGCTTCACCGAGTCCGTATCGTTGGTGTACATCACATTCAACTTGGTGCAGCCATAGGACTGAATGGCGAACTCAAAGGGGAACTCCTTGCCGAAGTCCATATCCAACAGGCTCACCCCTCGGATCGTCATTGGAGTCTCTTCGAGTGAACGAGTGTGTAGGCGGCGACAACAGTTCGTTTTCCAGCTCTTGGGAAATTGGATTCAATAGTAAGTTGAGTGTGTATAGGCGACAACAGTTACTACCCCTCCCTCGTCTGCTGCATGCCCGACAGAAGATGCACCCTCGGCCACATGTCGGTTCACGAGCGGGTCTGTATTGGTACTGTAATAACATGAGTTAGTGGTCACTTTACTTAAATTTAATTAGCTTTAATAGAAATTTATACTTAAAACAAGCAATGCATTCGCTCGTTCTATCAGTGCCACAGGATCAACATGCACAACAATTAGAATTATTATTCTCAGGACGCACATGATCAGCACATTTGTCGCACTTTCGCAAAGATAATACTACCAAGTTTGAACTGTTTGTTATGGTTGTTGTCCGCTGCATCATCATGCCATGTTTCCCAGCTTGCAAGATTCAAAACCAACAAATAAGATCCAAATAATAAGTACAACAAAGGTGCCTACACATCTCATTGATTCCAGCTTGCAAGATTCAGAGCTAACAAATAAGATCCAAATAATAAGTACAACAAAGATGCCTACACATCTCATTGATTCCCAGCTTGCAAGATTCAGAACCAACAAATAAGATTCAAATAATAAGTACAACAAAGATGCCTACACATCTCACTGATTCCCAGCTTGCAAGATTCAGAACCAACCCATTAGAGCCTTTTGATAAAGTGAATATTGGGATTAAATCCATCTTGGCTAGCCATGTCATACAATCATAGAACTTGGTGAATGCTCTTGACCGTCACAACATCTGTAGTTGAGTATTCCTATTTGCACAACATGTTTGCATAGCACAAACAAGGAGACAGAAGAGCATGATTTCGCTTTAATAGCGGCCTCCTTGAACTCAACTTCCAGCTCTACTTGGATGAGGTCTGCCTAGAGTTCCATGATTCAATTCATGCGCCTTTTGCTGCAGTTCAGCTGAAATGAAGCAAAGATTGCATCATTCAGCTAGCAAGAAGTACTTGCTCTTGTGAGCTGGCAGGTTTTTCTTTAGTAGTTGCACAAAAATTGAGGAACATTAAGGTTGGCTGTCCGGCTCATGTAAGGTGCAACTATAATTTTCTTATCCTTTTGTGCAGTTCCACTAAAATAAAGTGCCATTATGGTGACAGTGACAGCTCCATCTTGCAAAGGCTAATAAATGTTGCACGAGATTACCAACAGAACTTGACGGAGATTCTGGAAACTCCAATCACCATTTTGTGTAGTTCCACCAAAATTGAGAGATGTTGCCCATGTGACATTTTAGTTGAACTGCACAAGACACTCATTCCAAAAAAAGTGTTTTGTGCAGTTCACCAAAATGTCACAATAGCAATAAGGTGAAATGGATATCCCTATCTGCACAAAAAGATAGAAAGTAAACAATTGTTGGTCAATAAGAATATACGAAACATATACAAAATGAAAAAGAAGCATCTTAATTATGTTCATGGCAATCACGCAAGGACACTAGAAATTTTAAAACGTCAGCAATGCTTCATGTTACCAGAAGCATTACGATCAACAATGAGATTCCTCAAATATGGGATTACTTTAATGGTGGCATTGCTTGTTTACCAGACACAGTAAATCAACAGCAGCTAAAGAGTTGGTTTAAGGGCATGGGACCGTGGGGACACCAGGACACTCAGCAGCGTAAAGGAGCAACTTACTTATCATACTGCGGAAAACAGCAGGAGTGCCATTTGTAACACAGTTTAATTGCATCTTATCACTGGAGGCATTAGATTAACAATAACACTGGTTAGACATGTCCCTAAGGTAACAGTGTGATCGCTTCATTTTACATGTGCCCTTATATTAACAACAGCAAAAGGTTGGTATAAGGACATGCAACAGTGGACGCATCAGCACAATGTACCTACAAGGAGGCATAAAGTGGTGATGCCGAGTTTGTTCATGCTATGTGAGGGCAGCAAACCTAACCCTGGAGACCTTGTACTATGTGAGGGCAGCAAATCTAATCTTGGAGACCTTTTACTATGCGAGGGCAGCAAATCTAATCCTGGAGACCTTTTACTATGTGAGGGCAGCAATCTAATCCTGGAGACCTTTTACTATGTGAGGGCAGCAAATCTAATCCTGAGACCTTTTACTATGTGAGGGCAACAAATCTAATCCTGAGACCTTTTACTATGTGAGGGCAGCAAATCTAATCCTGGAGACCTTTTACTATGTGATGACAGCAAATCTAATCCTGGACATACTCTGTTGACTTGTCCACCAGGCACCACTTTCTATCCTTTTTTCAACCAATAATAGATTTGTTCCTTATCCAGTTTGTACTGCGTTTTCCCATTATTTCCCTTTTCAACCAAGAGACCGGTTGGGTATCCGGTCTCTACTACTTTCACCATATTATTTCCTCTTCAAATCAAGTCCTAGATTCATGCTACAACTTTCCCCCCTTTCTTCGTTGTTTGAACAAAGCCCTAGATTTGAATGCATGAAGTAGCTTTACCTCTAATAATACTAAAAATTTAGATGGCTTTGGAAGAGCTGATGGGAGTAGAAAAAGATGCACATGCAGACACGTGGGGAGCTGGGGCAGTAGAGGAAGGCCGCTTTCGAAGAACTTATACCTGAGGATCACCGGGATGTCGGCGGCAGCAGGTCGGATCTACGGACAATACGACAGGGAGGAAGAAAGGTCGGAGGACCTCCCGAGCCGGAGCTGTGTTGGAGAGAACGACACGGGCAGAGGATCGGGCCCCTCTGGCAGCTGTGGGTTTCCTCCCTCGGCGGCGATGACCGCGTGAATGATGCCTGCGGTCGCCAGCACCATCTGGAAACGCTGCGCGGTGCGGGGTCGCAGGTCGGCGCCTTAGATGATTTGGCACAGCCGACTGCCGCTCGTGTCCATCACCTCCATAGGTGCTTGTGGCTTCTGGTCACTTGGTCTTGGATTGGAGTGAGCAGTGTTGCACAGAGACTTGAGAGTAGATGGATTGGAGTGGTGGGGCTATACTAGCAAGTAGTTGTATGTACTAGTACAATAGTGGGCTCACATAGCAATTTTGTCTCATGCAAGAGCCTGGCTATATGCGTGCTCCAATGTTCGCAACTGCAACATTCGGTTTGCGCTTGGCTCTTCGCCTCTTCGAGAAGACGAACAATGATGTTACTACTAATGCTTCTACAGTGTTGAATCCACTGCTGCATGTCCGTCCACCGTGAGCGGGACGGATAGCTTGTTGTAGAAGTACTACTAAGCAAAAGCCTGTCCTCGTTTGCGAGCAACCGCGCGCATGGGTGAGGGAGAAGGTGTGTAGTAAAATCAAGCTTCTCCTCGTTGTACGAGTTGACGCGACACATCATAGCACTGGCCCCACATGCTTGCCTCTAAACTTGGCTGAAAGACCCGCAGTGTACAATATATTTGCCGCAACCTCTAACATTTACCCACCACAAATTAAAATATATGTGGCCGTATGCATTGTTCTGATGCAGAGGCCGGGGAGTCCCCCCTTTTCAAAAAAAACAAATTAAAATATATATTCCTGTCTTGACCAGATGAGCGTGCAAACTACAATCACCAGGGTGTCAGGTAGGGCCACAAGACTATTTTAATTTTTTTTAAAAACTTCGAGACGGCCACATAGCATGGAGCTGACTCCAATGATTTTAATCTTACATGCACGGTACACGCTATCCTAGACTACTCTACACATGAAACTGCCACACGAGCGTCCGGGCTGCGCTTGGCTCTTCGCCTCTTCGGGAAGCCGAACAATGATGGAGTACTACTGCACTGGAGGAGTACTACAGTACGCTTCTGGCCATCTGACACCGATTGAACTGCCGCATGTCCACCGCGTGCGGAAGGGAGGGCGTGTAGCGAAAGCTTCTCCTAGTCTTGCCAGCCACCATGCTCATGGGCGAGGGAGGGACGCTCCTGCCTTTGCGTGTATGACAGGTGGGCCAGACAGGTGTGTGGCCAACCTGTCATACAGCCAAAGGCAGGTGCAATTAAGTCCGCGAGGGAGAGGATAATCAAACTTCTCGTTGATGTACGAGTTGACGCGACACATCAAAGCACTACACTCGATATATTTCAATAATTTGCATTTACCGACGCATTAATTACAACGCATGCATGCATGCCGTGACTCTCCTTTTGATACTCCCTCCGGTCCTTTTTGCTCTGCATATTAGGTTTGTCTGAAGTCAATCTCATCCAACTTTGACCAAATTTATACAAAAAATTATTAACATTCACATAACAACATATTTATTATTAGATCCATCTCAAAATATATTTTCATATTATATTTGTTAGATGTTATAGATGTTAATATTTTTTTAATATAAATTTGGTCAAACTTAGCAAACTTTGATTTCAGACAAAGCTAATGTGCGGAGTAAAAAGGACCAGAGGGAGTACTTGCATGTGTTGATTTAATGCACCTTGAAGTAGTATAAAATATGTGACGGTAAAGCTTTGTAATACCTCAGCCCAAGTCGAGAGATGGTTGTGCACGAGGAGGGCAAGATCATGTAGACCGAACAGGACCCGACGATGAGCTCTCTAAGGTCTCGATGGACCTCACTGTGCTTCACTGCCCCTTGTGCCTCCGCCCCTTGACGCCTCTAGTGTATGAGGTTCAAATACACCTCGTCCGTTCGGCTGATTGAGCAAGGTGCAGGTTTCTTGATTGATGTGCTGTTCGATTGATTTCTGCAGTGCAAGGGAGGGCACCTGGCCTGCGCGGACTGTCGCGTTGAGTGCCCCGGGAACCAGCGGCAGTGCCAGAAGTGCAAGCGCGGCGGTGGCTTCGACATGCGGAGCACGGCGGTGGACTCCGTCCTTTCGTCGGTGAGGGTGAAGTGCCCGCACGAAGGCTGTGGGCTCTACGTCACTTACCACAAGCTCGCCGATCACCAGAGCGTGTGTCCGCTCGCGCCCTGCAAATGCCTGTGACGCCCCCGATTCAATCGTACACTAATCATGCACGCAAACGTGTACGATCAAGATCAGGGACTCACGGGAAGATATCACAACACAACTCTAAAAACATAAATAAGTCATACAAGCATCATAATACAAGCCAGGGGCCTCGAGGGCTCGAATACAAGTGCTCGATCATAGACGAGTCAGTGGAAGCAACAATATCTGAGCACAGACATAAGTAAACAAGTTGCCATAGATGGCTAACACAAACTGGGGTACAGATCGAAAGAGGCGCATGCCTCCTGCCTGGGATCCTCCTAACTACTCCTGGTCGTCGTCAGCGGGCTGCACGTAGTAGTAGGCACCTCCAGAGTAGTAGTCGTCGTCGACGAAGGTGGCGTCTGGATCCTGGGCTCCAACGTCTGGTTGCGGCATCCGAGAAGGAGAGGAAAACGAGGTAAAAGAGGGAGCAAAGCAACCGTGAGTACTCATCCAAAGTACTCGCAAGCAAGGAGCTACACTACATATGCATGGGTATATGTGTAAGGAGGCAATATGAGTGGACTGAACTGCAGAATGCCAGAATAAGAGGGGGATAGCTAGTCCTATCAAAGACTACGCTTCTGGCAGCCTCCGTCTTGCAGCATGTAGAAGAGAGTAGATTGAAGTCCTCCAAGTAGCATCTCCAAGTAGCATCTCCAGTAGCATCGCATAGCATAATCCTACCCGGCGATCCTCTCCTCGTCGCCCTGTTAGAGAGCGATCACCGGGTTGTATCTGGCACTTGGAAGGGTGTGTTTTATTAAGTATCCAGTTCTAGTTGTCATAAGGTCGAGGTACAACTCCAAGTTGTCCTGTTACCGAAGATCACGGCTATTCGAATAGATTAACTTCCCTGCAGGGGTGCACCACATAACCCAACACGCTCGATCCGATTTGGCCGGACACACTTTCCTGGGTCATGCCCGGCCTCGGAAGATCAACACGTCGTAGCACCACCTAGACACAACAGAGAGGTCAGCACGCTGGTCTAAACCTAAGCGCACAGGGGTCTGGGCCCATCGCCCTTAGCACACCTGCACGTTGCGTGGGCGGCCGGAAGCAGAACTAGCCCCCTTAATACAAGAGCAGGCTTACGTTCCAATCCGGCGCGCGCCACTCAGTCGCTGACGTCATGAAGTGCTTCGGCTGATACCACGACATCAGGATACCCATAACTACTCCCGCGTAGATGGTTAGTGCGTATAGACCAAATGGCCAGACTCAGATCAAATACCAAGATCTCATTAAGCGTGTTATTATGAAGCAACCACGGACGCCGACCAGGGCCAGGCCCACCTGTCTCCTAGGTGGTCTCAACCTGCCCTGTCGCTCCGCCACAAAGATCCACACAGAGGGCCGTCGGGACAAAGGTCCTTTCAGCCCCCAATCAGTGAATCACTCGCGGGTACTCTTCGAGCTGACCCGACTTTAGTCACCATCTGTATAGTATGTATGTATGTATCATATATACCCGTGATCACCTCCCGAGTGATCACGGCCCAATAGTATAGCAAGGCAGACTGACAAGAATGTAGGGCCAATGGTGATAAACTAGCATCCTATACTAAGCATTTAGGAGTGCGGGTAAGGTATCAATGACTGTAGCAACAATGACAGGCTATGCATCAGAATAGGATTAACGGAAAGTAGTAACATGCTACACTACTCTAATGCAAGCAGTATAGAGGAGAATAGGCGATATCTGGTGATCAAGGGGGGGGGCTTGCCTGGTTGCTCTGGCAAGAAGGAGGGGTCGTCAACTCCGTAGTCGAACTGGGCAGCAGCAGCATCGGTCTCGGTGTCTAGCGGAAGAAGAGGGGGAAGAAACAATGAATACAATGCAAACAGATGCATGACGATGCATGACATGACAAGTATCGATGCTAGGTGTGCCCAATCGCGGTAGTAGGTGATACCGACGAAGGGGGAAAACATCCGGGAAAATATTCCCGGTGTTTTACGTTTTCGGACAGATGAACCGGAGGGGGAAAGTTGCGATTCCGATAGGTTAGGGATGTGTGGCAGACGAACGGGCTGCGTATCCGGATTCGTCTCGTCGTTCTGAGCAACTTTCATGTAGAAAGTATTTTCATCCGAGTTACGGATTAAAAGATATGATTTTCTAAAGATTTAACTCATTTTCAGGAATTTAATTAATTATTTAAATCCAACATTATCCAGAATAGTAAATGATGACGTCAGCATGACATCATAGTGATGTCAGCATGTCAACTGGTCGGTTGACCAGTCAAACCAGACAGGTGGGTCCAGTGGGACCCACATGTCATTAACAGGGTACTAACAGAGTTTTTAAAACTAACTAAATAGGTTAATTAGCAGGTAGGGCCCAGTAGTCAGTGAGAGATTAGGTTTTAATTAATTTATTAATTAATTAGCAGTTTATCTATTTGTTTTTATTTGTTTTATGACATGGGGCCCGCATGTCAGTGGCAGTAGCTGCCACGTCAGCAGTTGACTGGGTCAACCCAGTCAACTAGGACCCACAGGGCCCACTGGCAGTGGCCCTGGGGTGGCCCCAGGCCAACCACGTAGGCGACGGCCGGCGTTTAGCCGCCGATGACGTCAGAACGCAGCGGGGGCACCCGGGGCTCGTCGGGATTTCGCTACACGGCGTCGTTCGGTGCGCAGCTTGGTCTAATCGAACGGCCACTCGATGCCGCGTCGAGTGGGGGTGGTGGTATGGCCGGACTTGGCCGGAATCGGCACCGGCGACGAGCATAGGCGGCAGCGTCGTTCGGGACAACATTGGGATCGCGCTAGGAAACACCAAACCGCGCGCAACAACTTGCGTTCGAACCGCAGAGGCATTCCGCGTCGTTTGGCGGTGGCGCTGGACCAAATGGCTACCGGAAACACGGCCGGCGACGAGCTTTGGCGGCAGTGCACTCGGGACGTTGATGGAAACTACGCTAGGAGGCATGGGGAGGTGTGTGCGTGTGTGCGTTGGGTTCCTGAAAGCACAAGGAACACGATGTCGTGCTCACGCGAGCATGACGGAGATCATGGCCACGGCGGCGAGGCGATCCGCGGCGACGTGCTCACGGCAACGGCGACGGGGCAGCTACTGTGTGCGAGGGGGCTAATGAAGATGGCCGGGAGATGGGGAGCTCACCGTGTGGCACGCAAGATGGCCCTTGGGTGTCTTAGTAGCAGCAGAGGGGTGTCTCCGGAGTTGGTGAAGAACGCGGCAGCCGGAGATGTGGACGAAGGGGATCCGGTGATTCGGGGCTCCCCCGCTCCAGCTGAGGCCTCCGGTGGACGAGGAAGATGATGGAGGCGTCAACGGACACGCAGGCGTGGCGAGGCGGTGACTGTGGCCGCGCGATTCACGGCGGCGAGGCCATGGCAGTGCTCGGTTGCAGTGGGGAATGAGGGGGAGATGGATCTGGAGGGGAGAGGGAGAGGCGCGGGGGCTGAGGGCAAGCGTGGGGGCGAGTGGGAGGCGGGATCGAGGAGGCGGGGGGGTGCTGGCGATCTTATCCCACCGTCATCGCCGGCGAGAGTGTGCGGCGGGGACGCGCCCCTGTTCCGACCCGGGTCGGGGGAACAGGGAAAGGAGGCGGCAGGGGGAGGCGGGCCGGTTCGGCCGGATGGGCCAGGTGGCAGGGGCTGTGGCTAGCTGGGCCTTTCGGCCCAGGGGGGAAGGGGGGGTTTCTTCTTTTTCCCTTTTGTATTTTCTTTATTATTTCTTTTCTGTTTAAATTCATTTAAAAGTATTTAGGCATTTTATAAAAATGTGTTTACTTCACCATAATTACCGATGCAATATTTGGCAACCCCCGAACATTTTTGTGTTGACTTTTGAAAACTTTGGGTGTTTGTCGCTAATTCATTTTTTTGAATTTGCTATGTTTTTGAACTACCACTTAATTAGCAACAGTAACATAGATGACATGGCATCATCAAGAGAGTTTTACTGTAGCCTAATTATCCGGGCGTTACAAATCTCCTCCACTACAAGAAATCTCGTCCCGAGATTTAGGAGGTAGAAGGAAACAGTGCGGGGTATTCATCACGCAGGCGATCCTCTCGTTCCCAAGTGGCTTCATCTTCAGAATGGTGCGACCACTGAACTTTGAGGAACTTGATCGCCTTCTGGCGTGTGCGGCGTTCAGCTTGGTCGAGAATGCGGACCGGATGCTCTTTATAGGAGAGGTCCTGTTGCAATTCGAGCACTTCATTGGTGTAACTCGAAGATAGGCCTTTTCGCCAGGTTGATAGACCATGTCTTTATGATGACGGTCATACTGACTTTTCTGACATGACTGAGCAGTCTTGAGATGCTCGCGAATAATGCGGACTTGTTCTTCAGCATGTTGGATAATATCCGGACCGAAGAGTGGATGTTCCCCAGTTTCTGACCAGTTCAGAGGGGTTCAGCACTTTCGTCCATATAACACTTCGAAGGGGGCCATCTTCAGACTAGCTTGATAGCTATTATTATAAGAGAACTCAGCATACGAGAGAGATTCCTCCCATTTCTTGCCGAAGGAAATAACACAAGCTCGAAACATGTCTTCGAGAATTTGGTTTACACGTTCAACTTGCCCTTGTGACTGCGGATGAAACGCAGTACTGAATGACAGATGAGTTCCCATAGCTTCTTGGAAACTTGCCTAGAATCTTGAAGTGAATAAACTGCCACGGTCTGAACTGATAACCAGTGGAATACCGTGAAGCGAAACAATTCTGGACATGTAGAGAGTTGCAAGCTGACTAGCAGTGATCGTTTCTTTGACCTCCAGAAAATGTGCAACCTTAGAAAGTCGGTCAATGACGACAAGAATAGCATCATTACCTTTTTGCGATTTGGGAAATCCAGTAACGAAGTCCATCTCGACATGGTCCCATTTCCATTCAGGAATAGATATAGGTTGCAGAGTTCCAGCAGGCCTTTGATGTTCTGCTTTGATACGACGGCAAATGTCACATTCAGCAACATAACGAGCAATGTCTTGCTTCATGTTAGACCACCAGAATCTCTGGCGGATGTCTTGGTACATCTTTGTACTACCAGGATGGATACATAGAGGCGTATCATGAGCTTCTTTCATAACCTCCTGAGTCATATTCAGGTTTTCCTTCTTACACGGCACCACTAGGCGGCCTTTGAAGTACAAGGCGCCATCATCAACAATAGTGAAGAATGATGGCTTTCCTTCTTTGAGGTCGCGCTTAATCTTGTGGACTTTAGATTCATATCCCTGTAATGTCTTGATGGAGCTCACGAGATCGGGTTCGACAGCCAGGGTATAGAGGGAACCCTGGGAAACAACACGGAGATTCATCTTGCGAGACTCCTCAGGAGGGGGAGCGAGTGCACCCGGAGGAACAATATGGAGGTTCAGCTTTCTGAATTCTTCAACAAGTGAGGGCTGAACTTTGTGAATCTGGAGGTGGTTGCAGTAAGACTTGCGGCTCAAGGCATCAGCCATTACATTAGCCTTGCCTGGTGTATAGGAAATACCCAAGTTAAAATCTGCAACAATCTCCATCCATCTCTGCTGACGGAGGTTCAGGTCTGGTTGAGTAAACAGATACTTCAGACTTTGGTGGTCGGTGAAGATCTCGCAACGATTACCGAGAAGGTAATGTCGCCACTGTTTTAGTGCATGGATAACAGCAGCAAGCTCGAGGTCGTGAACTGGATAGTTCTCTTCGTGAGGGCGCAATTGACGAGAGGCATAAGCAACCACTTTGCGCTCTTGCATTAGTACAGCGCCTAAGCCTTGACGTGAAGCGTCACAGTAAATGACGAAGTCCTTCTTAGTATCAGGTGGAGCTAGTACTGGGGCAGAAGTCAACTTGTCTTTGAGTGCCTGGAAGCTTTCCTGACATTTGTCTGTCCATTGGAACTTAACGCCCTTATGCAATAGGTTAGTCAGGGGCCTGGCGATCTTGGAGAAGTTCTCGATGAATCGACGGCAATAGCTGGCGAGACCGAGAAAACTTCTGACTTGCTTGACGTTCTTTGGAGGAGTCCAATCAAGAATAGCCTGAACTCGTTCAGGGTTGACGGCAATACCATCCTTAGAGATGACATGCCCGAGATAGGTTACTTCGGGAAGCCAAAATTCACATTTGGAGAACTTGGCATAAAGTTGATGCTCTCGTAGCTTTTCCAGCACAAGACGAAGATGTTCAGCATGTTCCTCTTCGTTCTTGGAAAATACCAGAATATCATCCAGATAAACCACGACAAACTTGTCGAGGTAATCCATGAATATATAGTTCATCAGGCGAGAGAAGGTGGCTGGAGCATTGGTTAAGCCGAAAGACATGACGGTGTACTCGTATGAACCATATCGAGTCACAAAGGCAGTCTTTGGGATATCCTCTTCACGAACACGGATCTGGTGGTAACCCAACCTCAAGTCGAGTTTGGAGAACACTGACGAACCAGCCAGTTGATCATACAGATCATTGATCCGAGGAAGAGGATACTTATTCTGAATGGTAGCTTGGTTTATAGGACGGTAGTCTTGGACTAATCGGTTTGTCCCATCTTTCTTCTTGACAAAGAGAGAAGGTGCTCCCCAAGGAGAGCAACTTGGGCGAATGAAACCACTGCGAAGAGACTTGTCGATTTCCTCCTTAAGCTCAAGGAGTTCATGCGGCGGCATCTTGTAGGGTCGCTTGGCTATAGGAGTGGTGCCAGGTTTCAAGTCGATGACGAATTCGACAGCTCTAGCAGGGGGAATCCCTGGGAGTTCTTCAGGAAAGACGTCTAGGAATTCACGCACGACGGGAATGTTTTCAATGCCCTCGAGTGGTGCAGCGTTCAATGCATTCAATGCATAGAGCCTTGCCTCGGCATTCTGAACCAGACGAGCATTGTAGCTTATTATTTCATCCGAAGGGTGTAGCAGATGGACGGTCTTGGTGGCGCAAACGATAGAAGCAGTATGCGCTTTTAACCAATTCATTCCCAGAATGAGATCAATGCTACATGACTTCAGTACGATGGGAGAGACAAGGAATTCTAGTCCTTCGATTTCAACAGGGACGTCGTTGCAAATCATGGAGGTCCGACATTGGCCCACAGGGGTGTGCACTAATAGAGAAGCGTTCATGTCCTCACATTTAATGTCATGCAAGCATGCAAAATCTTCTGACATGAATGAATGTGATGCACCAGTATCAAATAAAATGGATGCTGGTACTGAATTTACGAGGAGTGTACCCATCACAGTAGCAGGCTGGTCTTGAGCTTCATTCAGATCAACGTGGTTGGCATGAACACGGCCATAAGACTTGGCATTGTTATTGCGGGCCTGGTTGTTTCCACGGCCAGCGGCTGGAAGGGCCAGTTGATTCTGATTCTGAATGCAATCCCTAGCACGGTGACCTGGTTGACCACACTTGTAGCACAGGCTATTATTGGGAGTGGGAACAGGAGCTTGGGGTGGCGGAGCTGGAAGCCTTGGCTGCCTAGTTGGAGCAGTAGGCAGACGAGGTGCAGCATAATACTGCCTTGGGGCAGGTGCATTTGGACGGTACATGCTGTTCGGGATCCATATCTTACGCTTCTGCGAGGGCGGGCCCGAAGATGAGCCCGTGTCACGGTTGCGCCTTTGAGAGCTTTGGTGTTCCTGTAGACCAGTCTCGACATTGATGGCCTTATTCACCAAGGTGGCGAAATCGGCAAAATCATGCACCAGAAGTGCGAGCTTGATGTCAGCTTGAAGGCCGTCACGAAACTTCTCCTGTCTACGTGCATCAGTTGCAATGTCTTCTTCGGCATAGCGGGATAAGTCCAGAAATTCCCGCTGATAAGCTTCCACAGTTTGGTTGCCCTGGGTGAGGTTGCGGAACTGACGCTTCTTCCTGTCCATGATCCCCTGAGGAATGAAGCGGGCACGGAAGGCAGCTTGAAAGTCTGGCCAGGCGATGATTGTCCCAACTGGCAGAGTACACCTGTGGCTGTCCCACCATTGAGCTGCGGGTCCCTTCAGAAAGAAGGAAGCAAAGGTGACATAGCGGTCAGGGGCTACTTCAGCAGACTCCATCTCATAGGTGATGTCACGAAGCCAGTCATCAGCATCCAGCGGCTGAGTTGAGGTACGGTACACAGTTGGGTTGAGGCGCATGAAATCCTGCAGAGTCACTTGGGCTGGCTGCTCGTTCATATTGGGACGAGGGAACTGAGCCATCACATTCTCCATGAACTGGCGATTCATCTCGAGCTGTTGGACCATACCAGCCATGTACTCAGGCAGTGGTGGGGCGTTGCCACCACGACCACGACCAGCTGGTCTAACCATCCTGCTAATATATAACAGGGGTAGTTCAGCATTGAGAAATTTGCATAGACAAGAATCATTCATGATGAAACATGCATAATGAAAGGGAGCACGACAGATACCACATAGTAGTCGGCTTAACTTACAAAAGGGGTCAGACATAGAGTTCAGTACACAGAGTTCAGTACATAGACTAAGTCATCATAGGCGGCACGCAGGCTCGCGAATGCATCTAATACTAGTGAGCAAGACTACATCAGTCCCATGAGGTACTGTGAAGGTAGCTGTAGCCTGACAGCTGGTAGTGAGGCAACGGATAGTCCTCCACGTCAGTGGCCTGGGGGCCGCGGATACTCTGGTGTAGAACCCGACGCTCAGGTGGCAGAAGAGGACCAAGTGTGGGAGAGTAGCCTCCCACCTCTGGCCAACCGACACCGTGGGGCATCACGGTCCTGGCTGGGTAGATCGCAGAACGCGGCAGCTGTCCAGACCGGACAAAGGGGTGCAACAGCGTCAGAGCCCTGTAAAGGTGCTGACGAGTGGTGTACAACTCGTGGCGAAGAGCTCTGTTAGCTCGGTCCAGCCCATCAGCATGCAGAACCAGGCGCTGATGATGGAAGGGCTCTCGGGTGACGGTGGAGTAGGCGGCAGTGTAGTATCCCTCCACACCAACGTCAGATGCGATAGGAATGTGCCTGAAAGGGGAAGTGTCCAACGCCTGATACTCTCCACGAAGACGTGTCAGAGCAGCATGAGCAGCATCGTGGACTGCCATCTCGATGGTCACTCCAACACCATGAGCGGTGTGCAGCACGGTAGTGGACTCATACTCCCGAGAGTAGAGGTGGACGATGGCACGGTACTGCTTCTGATTAAAGTCCTAGTACTCCTCGTAGATGGTGTACTCAGGGTGCCAGCGATAACCCAGATAGGTCATCATATCAGCTAGCACAGCAGGTGATCTTGAGGCACCAATGGCCGCAGTGTGGCGCACGACCTGCCTCGTGGGTTCCATCTGAAAACAAAGATGTTTCAATGGAGTCAAATGACAATATGGGCACTATTCAAAATGCTATCCTACAGAATAACTATGGCTTATCCAACTTTGGGGTGAACGTGGTAACAGGATCCTAATGTCAGAGTTAGTAAATTCGTTTAACCCGAGTAGGAGAGAGTTCAGAGCCCCAGAGTAAAGGTCAAGAAGTAAAAGATTCTAATACCACCAAATGGCGACGTGGGCCCGTAAGGCACACAGCCAAGTTAGTAAGAGTTTAGTAGTAACTAGACTCGACTTCGGCCAAGGAGTGTGGAAGGGGGATTCCTACAGGCAGTCGGCTCTGATACCAACTTGTGACGCCCCCGATTCAATCGTACACTAATCATGCACGCAAACGTGTATGATCAAGATCAGGGACTCACGGGAAGATATCACAACACAACTCTAAAAACATAAATAAGTCATACAAGCATCATAATACAAGCCAGGGGCCTCGAGGGCTCGAATACAAGTGCTCGATCATAGACGAGTCAGTGGAAGCAACAATATCTGAGCACAGACATAAGTAAACAAGTTGCCATAGATGGCTAACACAAACTGGGGTACAGATCGAAAGAGGCGCAGGCCTCCTGCCTGGGATCCTCCTAACTACTCCTGGTCGTCGTCAGCGGGCTGCACGTAGTAGTAGGCACCTCCAGAGTAGTAGTCGTCGTCGACGAAGGTGGCGTCTGGATCCTGGGCTCCAACGTCTGGTTGCGGCATCCGAGAAGAAGAGGAAAACGAGGGAAAAGAGGGAGCAAAGCAACCGTGAGTACTCATCCAAAGTACTCGCAAGCAAGGAGCTACACTACATATGCATGGGTATATGTGTAAGGAGGCAATATGAGTGGACTGAACTGCAGAATGCCAGAATAAGAGGGGGATAGCTAGTCCTATCAAAGACTACGCTTCTGGCAGCCTCCATCTTGCAGCATGTAGAAGAGAGTAGATTGAAGTCCTCCAAGTAGCATCTCCAAGTAGCATCTCCAGTAGCATCGCATAGCATAATCCTACCCAGCGATCCTCTCCTTGTCGCCCTGTTAGAGAGCGATCACCGGGTTGTATCTGGCACTTGGAAGGGTGTGTTTTATTAAGTATCCAGTTCTAGTTGTCATAAGGTTGAGGTACAACTCCAAGTCGTCCTGTTACCGAAGATCACGGCTATTCGAATAGATTAACTTCCCTGCAGGGGTGCACCACATAACCCAACACGCTCGATCCGATTTGGCCGGACACACTTTCCTGGGTCAGGCCCGGCCTCGGAAGATCAACACGTCGCAGCCCCACCTAGACACAACAGAGAGGTCAGCATGCTGGTCTAAACCTAAGCGCACAGGGGTCTGGGCCCATCGCCCTTAGCACACCTGCATGTTGCGTGGGCGGCCGGAAGCAGAACTAGCCCCCTTAATACAAGAGCAGGCTTACGTTCCAATCCGGCGCGTGCCACTCAGTCGCTGACGTCACGAAGTGCTTCGGCTGATACCACGACGTCGGGATACCCATAACTACGCCCACGTAGATGGTTAGTGCATATAGACCAAATGGCCAGACTCAGATCAAATACCAAGATCTCTTTAAGTGTGTTATTATGAAGCAACCGCGGACGCCGACCAGGGCCAGGCCCACCTGTCTCCTAGGTGGTCTCAACCTGCCCTGTCGCTCCGCCACAAAGATCCACACAGAGGGCTGTCGGGACAAAGGTCCTTTCAGCCCCCAATCCGTGAATCACTCGCGGGTACTCTTCGAGCTGACCCGACTTTAGTCACCATCTGTATAGTATGTATGTATGTATCATATATACCCGTGATCACCTCCCGAGTGATCACGGCCCAATAGTATAGCAAGGCAGACTGACAAGAATGTAGGGCCAATGGTGATAAACTAGCATCCTATACTAAGCATTTAGGAGTGCGGGTAAGGTATCAATGACTGTAGCAACAATGACAGGCTATGCATCAGAATAGGATTAACGGAAAGTAGTAACATGCTACACTACTCTAATGCAAGCAGTATAGAGGAGAATAGGCGATATCTGGTGATCAAGGGGGGGGGCTTGCCTGGTTGCTCTGGCAAGAAGGAGGGGTCGTCAACTCCGTAGTCGAACTGGGCAGCAGCAGCATCGGTCTCGGTGTCTAGCGGAAGAAGAGGGGGAAGAAACAATGAATACAATGCAAACAGATGCATGACGATGCATGACATGACAAGTATCGATGCTAGGTGTGCCCAATCGCGGTAGTAGGTGATACCGACGAAGGGG
>NC_057797.1:606042692-606056642 GCF_018294505.1 Triticum aestivum | reverse complement strand
AACTGGGCAGCAGCAGCGTCGGTCTCGGTGTCTAGCGGAAGAAGAGGGGGAAGAAACAATGAATACAATGCAAACAGATGCATGACGATGCATGACATGACAAGTATCGATGCTAGGTGTGCCCAATCGCGGTAGTAGGTGATACCGACGAAGGGGGAAAACATCCGGGAAAGTATTCCCGGTGTTTTACGTTTTCGGACAGATGAACCGGAGGGGGAAAGTTGCGATTCCGATAGGTTAGGGATGTGTGGCAGACGAACGGGCTGCGTATCCGGATTCGTCTCGTCGTTCTGAGCAACTTTCATGTAGAAAGTATTTTCATCCGAGTTACGGATTAAAAGATATGATTTTCTAAAGATTTAACTCATTTTCAGGAATTTAATTAATTATTTAAATCCAACATTATCCAGAATAGTAAATGATGACGTCAGCATGACATCATAGTGATGTCAGCATGTCAACTGGTCGGTTGACCAGTCAAACCAGACAGACCCACATGTCATTAACAGGGTACTAACAGAGTTTTTAAAACTAACTAAATAGGTTAATTAGCAGGTAGGGCCCAGTAGTCAGTGAGAGATTAGGTTTTAATTAATTTATTTAATTAATTAGCAGTTTATCTATTTGTTTTTATTTGTTTTATGACATGGGGCCCGCATGTCAGTGGCAGTAGCTGC
This sequence comes from Triticum aestivum, assembly GCF_018294505.1. NCBI lineage: Eukaryota > Viridiplantae > Streptophyta > Magnoliopsida > Poales > Poaceae > Triticum > Triticum aestivum. Next base: position 606,055,965 of record NC_057797.1, on the reverse strand, counting down.
CACGTCAGCAGTTGACTGGGTCAACCCAGTCAACTAGGACCCGCAGGGCCCACTGGCAGTGGCCTTGGGGTGGCCCCAGGCCAACCACGTAGGCGACGGCCGGCGTTTATCCGCCGGCGACGTCAGAACGCGGCGGGGGCACCCGGGCCTCGTCGGGATTTCGCTACACGGCGTCGTATGGCGCGTAGCTTGGTCTAATCGAACGGCCACTCGATGCCGCGTCGAGTGGGGGTGGTGGTATGGCCGGACTTGGCCGGAATCAGCACCGGAGACGAGCATAGGCGGCGGCGTCATTCGGGACAACATCGGGATCGCGCTAGGAAGCACCAAACCGCGCGCAACAACTTGCGTTCGAACCGCAGAGGCATTCCGCGTCATTTGGCAGTGGCGCTGGACCAAATGGCTACCGGAAACACGGCCGGCGACGAGCTTTGGCGGCAGCGCGCTCGGGACGTCGATGGAAACTACGCTAGGAGGCACGGGGAGGTGTGTGCGTGTGTGCGCTGGGTTCCTGAAAGCACAAGGAACATGATGTCGTGCTCACGCGAGCACGACGAAGATCATGGCCACGGCGGCGAGGCGATCCGCGGCGACGTGCTCACGGCAACGGCGACGGGGCAGCTACTGTGCGCGAGGGGGCTAACGAAGATGGCCGGGAGATGGGGAGCTCACCGTGCGGCACGCAAGATGGCCCTTGGGTGGCTTAGTAGCAGCAGAGGGGTGTCGCCGGAGTTGGTGAAGAACACGGCAGCCAGAGATGTGGACGAAGGGGGTCCGGTGATTCGGGGCTCCCCCACTCCAGCTGAGGCCTCCGGTGGACGAGGAAGACGATGGAGGCGTCGATGGACACGCAGGCGCGGCGAGGCGGTGACTGTGGCCGCGCGATTCACGGCGGCGAGGCCATGGCAGCGCTCGGTTGCAGTGGGGAACGAGGGGGAGATGGATCTGGAGGGGAGAGGGAGAGGCGCGGGGGCCGAGGGCGAGCGTGGGGGCGAATGGGAGGCGGGATCGAGGAGGCGGGGGGTGCTGGCAATCTTATCCCCCCGTCGTCGCCGGCGAGAGGGTGCGGCGGGGACGCGCCCCTGTTCCGACCCGGGTCGGGGGAACAGGGAAAGGAGGCGGCAGGGGGAGGCGGGCCGGTTCGGCCGGATGGGCCAGGTGGCAGGGGCTGTGGCTAGCTTGGCCTTTTGGCCCAGGGGGGAAGGGGGGGTTTCTTCTTTTTCCCTTTTGTATTTTCTTTATTATTTCTTTTCTGTTTAAATTCATTTAAAAGTATTTAGGCATTTTATAAAAATGTGTTTACTTCACCATAATTACCGATGCAATATTTGGCAACCCCCGAACATTTTTGTGTTGACTTTTGAAAACTTTGGGTGTTTGTCGCTAATTCATTTTTTTGAATTTGCTATGTTTTTGAACTACCACTTAATTAGCAACAGTAACATAGATGACATGGCATCATCAAGAGAGTTTTACTGTAGCCTAATTATCCAGGCGTTACAATGCCCCATGCCCGTTTGCGGCTACGAAGGCCCGCCGCCGGCACTCTACCACCACATCAGCACTGCGCATCCCATGCCCGTGCACATGATCCAGTACGGCAAGGTGCTCCAGCTGCAAGTGCCACTGTCGGAGCCACGGCTCTTGCTGTTCGCGGAGGAGGACCGCCGCGCGTTTTTCTTGGTCGGCGGCGTGCTCGACATCGGCGCGCCTATCCCCGTGTCGGTCGTCTGCATCAGAGCGGGGCCATCCCCACTGCCGCACTATGTGGCCAAGCTGTGGGCGAACGGCCCGCCGGGGGAGCCCAAAGGCATGACCGGCGCCATCAAGGTGGAAATGGAGGTGACAAGCAGCAAGGATCCCGATGACGTCGACATGTAGGAGCTGACCTTCTTGACAGTTCCGCCCAAGCTGCTGGCCGGGGCTAAGCTTGTGTCCCTCCATATTCAGATTGACAAGCTCACGTCCTAAATGTTTCTACAGTTCCTTCTGTTTATCTTAGTAATATGCTAATATAGGGATTACCTTGGTCTACTTTAGCTTAAGAAATGGTGGGTTTTGGTGGCGATGCAACAATTACTTCGACATCAGATCAGTAATTTCCAACAGTTGAACGGATATTTTGTGTCTGTTGGATATAAAGTTCCTTTGGGTAAGAAGTACTACTTGTCATCAAAATGGATAAAAGGAGATGTATGTAGACGTATTTTAGTTCTAGATACGTCCCTTTTTATCCATTTTGATGACAATCACTCCCTCCGTTCCACAATACAATGCCTTCCATTTGTCAAAATATCGATGTATCTAGACATGTTTTAGTATATAGGTACATCCATGATAGAGCCAATCGGATGGTTGAGAACACTACAACTCGTAGCTACAGATGCGTGCGTGACTCCCAGATGCAGAGGCCGGGGGTCATCATCCTCCTTTTTGAGAAAAAAACAGACGCGTGTGTGAGAGGACGAGTGCGTGCGTGCACCTCATCTCTTCCTGTATAATGTACTACTAAACTCAGAGTACAAGTTTTTGTGGGTGGCACGATGGTGCGTGCGAGAAGTCCCGAGAGATAGGTTTAATGCGTCTGAAAAAAAGACTAGCCTAGAGCTCGCCACGCGGCTATTCCTGTCGAACGCCCCATTAACCGTAAGATATGTATACGACGGTGCGAGTTATTGCACGTACACAGCAGTACTCCCTCCTTTCCGGTTTATAGGGCTTAATTCAAAAATCTCACCAACCAAAATGGTGAGTGGTGGAATACTTTTTGTAGTTTGGAAAATCACCTAATTAATACTCTTGTTTTTCTCAAAAAATTATGTTTATCAATGCATTAATTGCAATGCATGCATGCATAAAGTACATGCATTGGTCAATTTTCTCTTAATACTTGCATGCAATGATTTAATGCACCTTGGAATTTGAACATGTGTTGGGGAACAACCAAATTGAGCCTTATAAAATGGAAAAACTAAAATTTTGAGATAAGCCCTATAAAACCGGAAAGGAGGGAGTAGAAAAAGTACTCCATCCGGGAATAGTGCCGCACTTCGAAACTAGAACCGTCAATAAATTTTGAGCTTGCGTCTCGTCACATTCCAAATTACTCCATGCTATATTGAATTGCAAACCTGTTCACACCGATCACAACCTAAACGGTTTCCCACTTAGGAGCATATTAGTACCACACTACTCCCTCCGTCCGGGTTTATTAGGCCTAAAGACAATTTCTCTTAGACCAAGACACATAGTAATTTGCTCACATTAATTCTTTCATTTCACTCCCAATGCACTCTCTCACATGCATGCAGCCAATGAAAAAGCACGCATGAAGTATATTAATTTTTCAGCCATGGCACCAACAACAATGGCTTTCAATGCAACCAATGAAATTATTACATGCATGCACCTTTCCAAAGCGGGGCCTTACAAAAGGGGAGTATATTGAATTGCAAACCTGTTCACACCGTTCACAACCTAAACGGTTTCCCACTTAGGAGCGTATTAGTACTCGGTTATAAATACTAGTATGCCAAGATGACCGCACATTCCTCCTCAACTCCTCATCCACAAAAACAAACAAGTCATTCAACATCCTTCCCTTGCGTCTGCCATGGCCAGCCTGAGTTCTGGGTCGAGAGATTGCCACCAGGGAGAGGTGAGCATGGAAGCGGAAGCACGAGAGATGTTCCGCCTCGCTGCGAGAGCAGCCGACATGTCCCGCCGCGCGGAAGTAGCAGCATAGAGCTCCTGCCGCGCCGCTGAAGCAGCACGGAGGTCCCGCTGCGCCGTCGATGCAGCAGACTGGTCCGGCCGCGCCGCGGAAGCAGCAGAGATGTCCCACCGTGCCACGAATGCAGCAGAGATGTCCCGCCGCACCGCGGTGGCCTGGGAAAATTTCTCGCGGGCAGACGACGACTGTTACAGGCGCATGCATGCGATCGTCCATAGCCAGATGGATCAGATCTCCGGCTGGGCGAGGTTGCAGGACGACATGAAAGCCTCGTTTGAACAGGCTACCAGCGTCATCTAACAACTAAGGGAGGGTAATGAGAGGCTCCGGGCCGAGCGCGACCTGCCGAGGGAGAAGATCGTCCGAAGTGCAGACCAGCAGGAGGAGACCAGTGCCTTGTTGAAGAGGACCGACGTCATCATCAAGAAACTTATGGACGAGAATGACATGCTCCACAACGGGCGCCAAAGGCTGGTGGAGGAATCCGTGGATGTTCTCAAGCAGCGTCTTGAGGACACGAAAGAGCTCATCGCCGCTCGTCGCGGAGACTAGTTCTCGCGGCCTGCAGCAACGCATCAAGAAAGTAGAGATCAGCGAGCCATATCCTTGTCTTCCTTCTTCTTTTGCCCTTGTGTATTTCGGGCGTAGCCGCATGTGGCTTTTTTAATTATCTTTCTAATTATGTAAGACAATTAATTGTCCTTATCTTTCTATGGAAGATCAATGTTGCGAGGCTAGAATGAAGAAAACTCTTGCTGTGGCAACCCTGGCGTTGCTATTCTTCTAGTTGCTGCTGGGCTTCCTTCAGTTTCCTGGTTTCTTTTGATGTAATAATCAGTTTAGGATGTGGATTGTGTCATCGGTTGTGAAATGTTGGGTTCTAGCATGGATGTTTGGCCTTTGTTGGCCTCTTGGGATGTTGTGATTTCAATCTGGTAGCTTTTAGTCCTTCGTGTTAGGCTGGAGTTGTGCTGAACTTCTTGTGAATTGTGGTGGTTTTCAGTAATGAAAATTGAAAGGGGCAAGCCCTTCTTTAATAAAAAAATTAATCGTCCTCATATATCCATCAGTCTTGCTATAAGTCGCAGTAGATGCTATATAGGTCCGCTGGATCTTACATCAAGATCCGTGCTTTCAGATTTTCTTTTCTCTCTCTTAAATCTCAGTCGAGTGAGACATAGCCACGCCATTAAACAGAGGCTCGGGCGCCATTAATTGAGACCTTGGGAGAGAGGTGGACGGCAGATGGAGGTCAAAGGGCCCTCCTCCCGATAAGCATGCACAGGGGTCTGATTGCACGCCTCTCGTACTCAAATAGCTACCCTGCACGACGCCTCCTAGCTAATAAAAAATGGGGACGCATGGCGGCACGTAAATGGTACTAGTAAGTAGAACACCCATGGTTTCAATAATACTTGTGTTTCCGATTGTAACGTGACAACACTTGTTCCAAAATGACTTTGTTGATTTTTAATGTGTGCGCCTTCGCAAATCGGACTGCGAATTTACCACAGCATGTTGGTACCATGTCATGGCACCAAGCCAAGTTTCATTATTTTCATGCGTGTTTTGGATTTATAGGAATTAAAAACTAAGTTTCTCAATGTTTCCAACCCAGCCACGACACCCAGAATTTTGAATTTCATTCCCGTTTCTTGCATGGAACCTAGAAATTTACCCGAGGACACACATGTGATTTTTCAACCAACTTTGGTGCACTGGAACATGTGCTTGTATTTCAATTTGAATTATGCACACAAAGCTGACACGTTCCCTCCTAGAACCACGAGCCTTCTTGAGAGAAGCTCCGATTTGCAAGAAGCTTACACCAAAATTTGTTCCTATTCGGCCAACATGACATGACACCATGCCAAGTTTCATGATTTTAAAACCAAGTTTCTCAATGTTCTCGATCGAGCCACGATGCCCAGATGTTTGAATTTTATTCTCATTTTTTGCATGGGACCTACTCCCTCCTTCCATCTATATAGGGCCTAATGTGTTTTTCAAGACAGCCTTTGACTATTGACAAGATTAATAGCACATGAGATGTATACTATGAAAATTATATTATTGGAAGCTCCTTTGACATACAAATTTGAAGGTATGCTTTGTGTAAGTTGCATGTCATATATTATTGCTCTAACGTTTGGTCAAAGTTAGCCTCGAAAAACGCATTAGGACCTATATAGATGGAAGGAGGGAGTAGAAATTCACCCGAGGACACAAATGTGATTTTCAACCAACTTTGGTGCACGGGAGCATGTGCTTGTAGTTCAAATTTGAATTATGCACATTAAATGACCAAAAACTCAATTAATGTGTAAATAAGGCCAAATGAAGCCGGAATAATTCCAAAATTTAATAGGGCACTCATGTAGTTCTATGTTGCCTTTGTAAATAAACTCAAGGGGGACAACGTATATTGTTTCGCACTCAAAGGTGGCATGTTCCCTCTCAGAACCACGAGCCTTCTTGAGAGAAGCTTCGGTTTGCAAGAAGCTTATACCAAAATCTGTTCCTATTTGGCCATTTTTTTACCCCAACATGGTAGTACCATGACATGACATCCATGCCAAGTTTCATGACTTTTAGACGTGTTTTGGATTTACAAGAATTTTAAAACCAAGTTTCTCAATGTTCTAGGCCGAGCCACGATGCCCAGATGTTTTAATTTTATTCTCATTTCTTGCATGGGACCTAGAAATTCACCCGAGGACACAAATGTGATTTTTCAGCCAACTTTGGTGCACGAGAGCATGTGCTTGTAGTTCAAATTTGACTTATGCACATTAAAGGACCAAAAACTCAATTAATGTATAAAAACGACAAACAAACCCAGAATAATTCCAAAATTTAACAGGGCACTAATGTAGTTCTATGTTGCCTTTGTTAAGAAACTCAAGGGGGGCAGCGTATATCGTTTCACACTCAAAGGTGGCACGTTCCCTCTTAGAACCACAGGCTTCCAAATCGGCCCAATTTTTTTACCACAACATGTTAGTGCCATGACATGACACCATGCCAAGTTTCATGATTTCCAGGCGAGTTTTGGATTTACATGAATTTAAAAATCAAAGTTTCTCGATGTTCTCGGCCGAGTCATGACGCCCAGATGTTTGAATTTCATTCTCATTTCTTCCATGGGACCTAGAAATTCAACCAAGGACACACATGTGATTTTTCAACCCACTTTGGTGCACCGGAGCATGTGCATGCAATTCATATTTAGATTATGCACATTAAAAGTCCAGAAACTCAATTAATGTATAAAAAGGCCAAATGAACCCAAAATAATTCCAAAATTTAACAGGGCACTCATATAGTTCTATGTTGCCTCTGTAAATAAAATCAGGGGGAGGCAGCGTATATCATTTTGCACACAAAGGTGACACGTTCCCTCTCGGAACCACGAGGCTTGTTGAGAGAATCTCCGGTTTTGCAAGAGGCTTATACCAAAACTTGTCCCAATTCAGCCAAAAATTGTACGTATGGAAACAGGGTTTAGATTATCCCAAACATCTCGCTACCTAGACCAATAATGTACTATGATTTGAATTCAACATAAAATGGATACAAAAATTTGAATTGGAGAGCGTATGGTACATGTAGTTCATAGTGAAATATGATTACTGCTATATGTATGTTTTTTGTTATCAAGATAATATTTAAATTATTGTATAACTTGACAACAATCATATTCAAATAAGGAAAATTGATTCAAATTTAGACCATATGGTAGACGACAATATATATGTTCACATGGTGGAGTAAAATGTTCATATATGATGGAAGATCAAAATGTACGACTACATCAATTATAAACCGCAAGGTCACCTAACGATATATGCGAATTCAACATAACGTGGATTCAAAAATTGAAATTCGAGATCATGGCATCTGTAATCATATAAAAAGGGACATTACTCTTTCTTTGGTGGGAATTGATTTGTTTTTTGTTGTTGTTGAGGGAAGTACGAATCGATTTTGTACTGTGCAGGGTAATCTTGTTCTCCCAATTTTTTTACATTTTTCTTGTAGTTTTTTCAATGGCATCTATAGCAATATAGTAAAAGGGGATATGACTCTCTTGTGTCTTGTATGAATTGTTTTTTTACACGTTAAGTTTGTTCGGCCGAACAAGGAATCCGCACCTTGTTATCTCGAAATTTTCAAGCTCGAGTATCTTTTGTATCACCTGCTTTGAAACTCCCGCTTCTTCAACCCGCGCCGCGCCTTGTTATCCCGAAATTTGGACGCGCGCGAGAACTCCCTCCTCATCCGAAATCGCTCCCGCAGCCCAGACACACGAAATCCCCCTTCTACCCCTCAGCCGGAAATGAAGCTCCAGTCGCGGTGTCAAAACCGGTGGGGGTACGCTGGTAACTTACCCTACATTTTGTACAAGAGCGTCCCTAAGCTTGGCTCTACCCTCCCCCTTCACCCCCCATTCATACACCGAGGCCGCCAAAACCCGCGAAACCCCACGCTCCTCCGTCGGCCTCCCGACCGCCGCCTAGCCGGAGACTCTTCCCCGACTATGTCGTCCACCGCAACAGCTCGTCGTCCCTCATCCACCGCATCGGATGAGGATTCGTTGTCGATCTCGTCGTCCCGCCGGATCAGCCGTCCCGTCCTCCACCTCCAAGGAGTTGCCCCGACGTTCGCCTCGTCTATCGCGCCACCTCAATCCCCACAGTGTCGTCTTGACCTGCCCCACCGAAATCGCAGCACCCTCACGAATTCCTCCGATGAAGCCGAGGCCAACTTGGCGCCACCAAGGAGGTTCTGCACTCACCGCTGCATTTTATCTTTTACTCGATCTCATGGGGCTGCCGGTGCTCGATACCGAGCAGACATGGCGTGTCTCCATCGACGGCGCCTTCGCCGGCCACATCATCCACGGCGTCTCTCCCCCATGTCGTTGCTTCCTCAGCGGCGACTTCCACAACGGCACTAGCAGCAGCTGCTCCGGCCCTCGCTCGCGCTATGGCTCTATTCTTGCTATCGGTCGCGCTGCTGCACTGCTCCTGCTTTCGTTCGTGCTGCTGCTCTGCTCTTGTTCTCGCTTGCGCTACTGCTGCTACTACACGACCTCCGGCAGCTACAGGAGTTGCTGCTTTAGCACTCGCTCGCGGTGCTACTGCACGACTTGCTCTCTACTAGTGAGTTCCCTGCTCGAGCGTCTGCTGATTTAGATCACTGCTTCTCTACTACTAGTGCTCGAACGCCCTAAACATCTATTGCAATGCTCTGTTACTAGTTCAATCAGTTTCGACGGTAAAATCCAGTTTCGATTGTGAAGTTCATTTTCTTCAGTTAAGTTCAGAGTGAACAGTACTTACAACATCTGTCGAAGCGGCCGTGGCGCGGCTGATGCGTTTTACATCTAGCACTTTTTGGTGATGTATTTTACATCATCTATTGCAGATGATATTAGGGTCCCACTTCAGATTAACGTTGTCTGTCTTGTCATGCTTCAGCCTTGTCGCCGTACACCTTAGCGGAGCTGCTCCAACGATGGAACCGTCCATCACAGCGGAGCAGTACCCTTGGCACTGTTTCTAGAGGCCTTAGATCTTCTTCCCTGCCTCCGACAGTCACACCAGCATCATCACCATCCTCCACGTCCAACCCAATGATGCTGAGGTCCACAAGGCTATGCCAAAGAGGTTGTACACTCGTCGCATCACTTTGTTTCTCCATTCCCCTGTTCTTCCAATTCATGTGAGCCAAACACCTAGGTTGACTGAAATCCTATGTTTCCAAATGCGTTGTTTTGCACGTGCATTCCTATCCTATTCCTGTGTTTTTACTGTCCTTGCGTTTATAGAATCCTCCAATTCTAAGGAGCCCTTGCAGATTTACTTCATTTTCAGATAGGCGTCAAAGAAAACTCGGTGTGATATGTCCTGCTCCTGCCGTGCCGTCATCCACCCCACCTGAGGTGCACCATCGACAGAAGCGTTCACTGCAGCACAGATCCCCCCTACAGACTTCCTTTTGCCGCCTCAGATCATCTTCCCAGTTGTCGGCAGCCACGCCAACTGCATTACCATCATCGACTGAGCAGATGAACCTGAGGACTACACAGTTCCGGAAGAGAGGTCGGAGTCTTTCGTGTTTGCTTACGTTATACATCGGTTATTATTACGTGCTACTTTATCTTTCAATCTTGAGTTTTGAATTGCCCATGGGTCTCATATGTGACGCCCTCGATTCAATCGTACACTAATCATACACGCAAATGTGTACGATCAAGATCAAGGACTCATGTGAAGATATCACAACACAACTCTAGACACAAATTAAAATAATACAAGCTTTATCTTACAAGCCAGGGGCCTCGAGGGCTCGAATACATAAGCTCGAATACACAAGAGTCAGCGGAAGCAACAATATATGAGTATAGACATAAGTTAGACAAGATTTCCTTAAGAAGGCTAGCACAAAAGCAACAACGATCGAAAGGGCAAGGCCTCCTGCCTGGGAGCCTCCTAACTACTCCTAGTCGTCTGCGGTCTTCACATAGTAGTAGGCATCCTCCGGGTAGTAGTAGTCATCAGTGGCATCGTCTGGCTCCTGGGATCCGTCGTCTGGCCGAAACAATCGGGTATGGGGGAAAAAGAAGTAGCAAAGCAACCGTGAGTACTCATCCAAAGTACCCGCAAGACTTACATCAGATCTAAACTAAGTATGCATCTGTATCAAAGGAAATGGGATGTATCTATGGACTAAACTACAGAATGCCAGAAGGCAAGGGGAAAGCCAAGCCTATCGAAGACTAGCATCTTCCGGAAACCACCATCTTGCAGCAACAGGAGGGAGTAGAGTAGCATAAAGTAAAGTAGCAGTAATGTTTTCAACCTCGGCCAGAGATCCTTTCTCGACTCCCTGCGAGAAAGTAATCCCAGAGCCATACTATCTAGTTATCATCACAATCCAATTCCCATCACCATCCGTTTCTCATCACAATCCATTTCTTATCACCATCCATTCATTTCTCATCACAAGTATCCAGTTTTAGTTGTATCGATTGGGATACAACTCCAAGTGTCCGTTACCGTAGGACAAGCTATCGATAGATGTTTTCTTCCCTGTAGGGGTGCACCAACTTACCCACCACACTCGATTAACTCCGGCCGGACACACTTTCTTGGGTCATGCCCGGCCTCGGCCAAACAATACGCTGCAACCCAACCTAGGCTTAATAGAGAGGTCAGCACGCTAGACTAAACCTATGCCCCAGGGGTCATGGGCCATCTCCCCAGGAACTCCTGCATGTTGCGTGGGCGGCCGGTGAGCAGACCTAGCTACCTCCTTCAACAAGGCAGGTGCTTACGCAGTCCAACCCGGCGTGCGCCGCTTAGTCGCTGACGTCTATTAAGCTTCGGCTGATGTATACGACGCAGAACGCTCATACTATGCCCACGTGATGGTTAGTGCTATCAGGCCAGAGGCCCCTCGGATCAAATATCCAAATCGTAATGGATTGGGAGCACGCGGTAACAAGCAGAGACTCACGAAAGATGTGACCCCGTTGCCCCGTCTCGAGTACTTGCGGAAAGGGCTAAGAATGCCCGGCCGCACCTCGTAGTTATCTCGCGGGCACCTTCCAGGTCAACCCGACTCCACATCACTCGCTATTAAGCTCGCGCGGGTACCCCTCAGGGTCGACCCGTATTTAGTAACATGGCTCAGTGTAAAGTCATAGTAACCATAGTAACTGTGTGTCTAACACCAAGGGGAAAACCCGAGGAATCACCCCCGGTGAATCCCACTCGATGTTACCATCAAGGTGAACGTAAGAGGGTCCACCCTCGAGGTTCACACTTGAGGGGTTGCACGACAGAGCCGTAACATAAGTGGTTAAGGAGGAAATCACCCTCGATGACCTCGACCGTATAGCTACACTATAGAGGTCTCAACAGGAGTGATGTAAGAGGTTCCACCCTCGGCACTCGATGGTAACTCTGCAGAGTCGTACAACTAGGGAGGGGTGATGTGCGGTGTCGGGGCCTGGACATCGATCATGTTGATCGCGTCATCGATGATGAAGCAGGGGCAACAAGGACAAGGTGGGGTTCACTGATGGATCACTAACCAACCTATACTAAGCAGTTTAGGATAAGCAGCTAAGGTATGAAAACAGGTAACAACAATAGGCTATGCATCAGAGTAGGATCATACAGAAAGCAGTAGCAGTTCTAATGCAAGCATGAGAGGGAAAGAAATAGGCGATATCGGAATGCTCAAGGGGGGTTTGCTTGCGTGGTTGCTCAGACAAGAAGGAGGGGTCGTCGGTGACATAGACGATCACAGCGGCATCATCGGTCTCGGGGGCTACCGGAGAGAAGAGAGGGAAGAAATAGTAAGTACAGAGCAAACAATGCATCACAAGGCATAACATGGCAATAAGATGTGCCGGGTGTGACCTAACGCGGTAGGAGGTGATACCGGCGAAGGGGGAAAACATCCGGGAAAGTTTTCCCGGTTCCGGACGTCTGTCACACAGATGAACCGGAGGGAAAAGGTTGCATGTTCGCTATGCTAGGGATGTGTGGCAGACAAACGGAGGGCGTATTCGGATTCGTCTCGTCGTTCTGAGCAACTTTCATGTACAAAGTTTTTCGATCCGAGCTACGGATTATTTTAAATGAATTTCCAAAGTTTAAACAATATTCTGAAATTATTATTAAATCTAAGATGGGGGTTATTGCATCAGCATGACATCATCATGATGTCAGCAGTCAACAGAGTCGACCAAAGTCAACCCTGACATATGGGGCCGTTCTGTCATAGTCTAACAACTAATTAACAGTTTTAATTAACTAATCAAGTTAATTAGGTACTAAACAGAGTTAATTAAGTTAATTAATTAATTAATTTTTTATTTTTAAAATACATTTTCTTTTAAACTGTTATAGGCCCCATCTGGCCAGGGCCGGGGCCCCTGCGGTCAGCGACCCAGGGTGGGGCGGCAGTTGTGGCCGGCCAGCCACGGCTGTGCCGCGCGCATGTGGCCACTAGGCGAAGCCAAGGCACGGCGAGGCCGGCCAGAGCAGCGGCCAGGGCTCCGGCGGCCAGGGGCGGAGCAGCAAGCTGAAGTGGTGGGGACGCGCGGGGCCGACGGCCAGGGGGGTGCGGCCATGGAGCCTCGGGCGCGAGTGGAGCGGCGTGCGGGCGACAAAATGGCGCGGCGACCGCGGCGCGGGGATGCGGCGGGTGGCGCGGAGCAGAGCGGCCAGGGCGCGGCCGGAGCACGAGGAACCGCGAGCAGGGGAGAGAAGGGGGAGGCCGCGGCCTCACCGTCCGTTGCAGGGGGATGGCAGCGGGCGCGAGGAGGAGGCCGAGGACGGAGGAGCTCGACGTCGGGGCGGCCTCCGATGACGGCGCTCGGGGAGCGGACGAGGAGGCGAGGCGGCGAAGGTGGGGAGGGGGACGAAGACGGGCGGCGGTGAGGTGGCCTCGGCCGGCGATGCCGGTGAAGCCACCGGGCGGCGACCGGCGATGGTGCTCGGGGCGAAGGGCGCCCAGATC
>NC_057797.1:606035414-606042293 GCF_018294505.1 Triticum aestivum | reverse complement strand
TTGGCCCTTTCTCTCTTTTTTTGTTTCCTCTTTTTAAAATAACAGAGATAGAAAAAGACTATTTAGGGTAACCAAAAGAGCTGAGAAAAAATGTGGGACTTAGCCTATTAAATAGTTTGCATTTTTAGGCAGTGCCACAAATAATTTGGAGGCTAGAGAAATCCATTTGCATTTTTCGCAAATAAGATAGCACTTTAAAATGTTGAAATTGTGTTGTAATAATTGCTACATTCCATCTTAGCGCTTAGGTGATGTTGTTCTCCTTAACAATTAAATGTTATGGAATTTTGGCTAAATGATGGACTATTTTGCAGCAACTTTTGTGCAACTTCATAATTCACTTGCAAATTGAATTTGATTCCTAAGTGGAATTTAAATTGAGATTTGAATCAAAGGTGATTAAGCACTGTTTGGAAAAATGATTAGCTTAATCACAGAGGGTTACTGTAGCATGACACCGGGGGTGTTACAAATCTCCTCCACTACAAGAAATCTCGTCCCGAGATTTAAGTGGGGAAGTAAAGAGTAACTTCGGGAGAACTGTCCCTTATACAGTTAATTATCTGGTGAGCAATTAAGGGAATGAGGCAGAAGTATCTCTTGAGTTGAAACTTAATAAACACCGAGAGAAAAGTATGAAGGTACAATAGGAAGTTTCAAGCGAATGGACAAACTATTGATACCTGAACAGAGTGTGAGAAAGGGGTTCAGAGCATCAGGAATAGATAATCTCTCGGAAGGTGGCTCGTGACATGATACAAAGCCAAATGCAAGAATATTTTGGGATCAAAGATATACAGGAGAGTCAGGTTTCGATCGTGTGGAACTATGGGTTATGGGCCCACCATGTGGGTTAAAAGTAGAAAGAGCAGTGACATGTTACACGGTTATGATAGCAAGGCATGTCAGAGTGTAGCCTGTCAGTTATGTCGGCAACAACGTCGGTACCAAGGGCGAGGGGCGAAGAGAACCATTTTCCTACTCGTTGAACAAGGCGGGCCATTAAACAAAGTTCTCGTCCATCGGTGGCTACCGGAATGTCATCAACAATACTAACAGGGTCTTACTGACAGAGTGATACAACGAGGTGTTTACATAAGCAGGTAAATATTACTGCTTATATAATATAGATCACAATAAGGTTTAAACAAACCAATGGAAAGGAAAATGTAATTGTCAGATTAAACAGAACAATGGAAAGGAAAATGTGTTTAAACACATATTTCAGGGGTATATCTTTCCCAAGGACAAGCAGAGCATGATATCCATGACAGGATAGAAGTATAAAACCATTTAGGTAAAGGGGAAGAAAATTCATGACGTACCCATACAACAGTGTTTGGATAATTGATGAAGAAAATCTAGTATCGTGCTTCAAATGTCCTTATTGGAGATCGGATTACCACAGACATGCTTCGAGATAGCATTGACATGGTTTCAAGCAGACTTTGGATACACCAAGGATCCATCGGAAACAACTTCGAAAATAAGTCATACAATTTTAGCAGGGAAAAGATGAGGGTGTGGCCGACGGGCTCAGCCACAATCCATCGACATGCCAAAAATGATGCAATTCCAAAATTATATGAATAAGTTTGTGTTGGGGAAGGCAAGAATGTTGTCGATGATAACATAAGTCATCGAGGGGAAGGATTGTATTTCTCATCATGAACTCGATTGATATCCTGGAAGAGCTCATAAGGCTGATGATGATCATGACACATTTGTCGAGAGATTTCATGAAGATGTAATCAATCAGCGACGACACCAAGTCAAAGGAATGATGAAGCAAAAGGTATTATAACCATGGGTACGTCACAAACTCGAAATCAAGCTTGCTATTCAAGGTGAAATGATATGATGAGGAAAATGGACGTAAGCTTAGCTCATCGTCGAAAATTGTGCTCCGGGAAGGAGGACCAGGTGACATAGTTAAAAGTTGACACGATAAAAATATAGCCGATCAGGCTAGGAATGATGTGATGGGGTATAAAGCTTCCCAGTATCATGTACTAGGTGTAATGCCAGAAGGTAAATCGGAGTAGAGGTTGGACGGGGGAAACGATTTGTAGAGGATAAGTAATTTTAACTTACCCAATGGGATCAAGGAGGAAATATGGCCGGGACCATAACTGCAAGGGATCCAATTTACGATACCATAAGAATTATTCAAATGATTAAATATCCTTGCAAGAAGCTTTCATGATAAGTTTCACACCGTGTCCGTGGGCATGAACACAAAGGTTCAGGGTCGACTCCCACTTCTACAATGCATAACCTTTCATTTTACTTCTCGCTCTTGATGAAGTTGTAGTATTGAAATTATATCTAATGAAAAGCCAGTAGAGTATAATCCGCATAACTTTCGAGTTCACACAGATTAGGGAAGGCATAGGTTCAACCCATCGGGGCATCTTAGGAACATATATCATAAATTTCGAGAATAAATAACACAAGCTCGGTAGTAGAGCATGCTTGAGAAAGCGAAGGATACAATTTACCAAAAGCATTATGTATCCGAGGAAAGGCTTACAAGCTTATTGAATATGAAGGACGTTGTTGGATAAAATCCGAAAAAGGGGGTCTGGTGGTCCACAAGGGATCTGATGTTGAGCCTCAATATCCAACCAGAGGAAGAAAGAATGCAAGGAGATCAGATTATAGAAACAACTGACTAACTCAAAGTTCAATTGCAAAGGAATTATGAATTCCAAGACAAGGGATCAGAAGCAATGCTCTGATTACGGATGGATAGGTAGAATAGCCTTAGGTTTACAATCGATGGCAATTTGATTGGTTGAGACCCAGCTCATGTTTAAAATGGCGTCTGAGCTGGTGGAAAGAATTCTAAGATTCTTCTGAGGATTGCAAGCAATCGCAACACATTGAATCAATGGACTCAAAATTATAATGACAATGGATGCCAATAAGATTACTAGACTTATGGGATTAACCATAATGCAGGCAAGCAAGAATTTCAGGAGAAATAGCTTGCTGAGGATTTTCAAAAGATTGGATAGCATTTCGAAGACTTTTGTGAACACGTGAACAACTGGGGAGAAACAAATCCTCGGCGAGGGTGAGGATTACGTTGTAGATGTATTCAGGCGACAAGGAACTACAAGGCAGTAAGCACAAAGATTTCTCACAGCATTAGAGAGGAGTTCGGGGTATCTTGTAATAACAAGATCAACTTGGAAAAAAAAGTAAGAACGATGGGTGTATGTATTTATCCATAGGGGTATTTTAGGGGTAGGGAATCACAAAAGCAATGGGCACGAAGTCTAGAAAGAACATCGGAGAGTATCTTCGGAATCTTCTGGTGCAACAGGCGATCATCTGCAATAAAGGGCTCTCCGGAAGGAAGTAATTACGAGAACCTAGAGTTAGAGTTAGCAAAACCTTTTAACCCAAATAGAAGAGAGATTAGAGTCCCAGAGTATAGACAAGGAATAAAAGATCCTAATACCACCCAAATGGCGATGTGGGCCCGTAAGGCACACAACCATGTTAGTAAAAGTTTTTGTAGTGACTAGACTCAACTTAGGCCAAGGAGTTGGAAAGGGCGCTACCTACAGGCAGATGGCTCTGATACCAACTTGTGACGCCCTCGATTCGATTGTACACTAATCGTACACGCAAATGTGTATGATCAAGATTAAGGACTCACGGGAAGATATCACAACACAACTCTCGACACAAATTAAAATAATACAAGCTTTATCTTACAAGCCAGGGGCCTCGAGGGCTCGAATACATAAGCTCGAATACACAAGAGTCAGCGGAAGCAACAATATCTGAGTATAGGCATAAGTTAGACAAGATTTCCTTAAGAAGGCTAGCACAAAAGCAACAACGATCGAAAGGGCAAGGCCTCCTGCCTGGGAGCCTCCTAACTACTCCTAGTCATCTGCGGTCTTCACGTAGTGGTAGGCATCCTCCGGGTAGTAGTAGTCATCAGTGGCATCGTCTGGCTCCTGGGATCCGTCGTCTGGCCACAACAATCGGGTATGGGGGAAAAAGAAGTAGCAAAGCAACCGTGAGTACTCATCCAAAGTACTCGCAAGACTTACATCAGATCTAAACTAAGTATGCATCTGTATCAAAGGAAATGGGTTGTATCTGTGGACTAAATTGCAGAATGCCAGAAGGGAAGGGGAAAGCCTACCTATCGAAGACTAGCGTCTTCTGGAAACCACCATCTTGCAGCAACAGGAGGGAATGGAGTAGCATAAAGTAAAGTAGCAGTAATGTTTTCAACCTCGGCCAGAGATCCTTTCTCGACTCCCTGGGAGAAAGCAATCCCAGAGCCATACTATCCAGTTATCATCACAATCCAATTCCCATCACCATCCGTTTCTCATCACAATCCATTTCTTATCACCATCCATTCATTTCTCATCACAAGTATCCAGTTCTAGCTGTATCGATCGGGATACAACTCCAAGTGTCCGTTATCGTAGGACAGGCTATCGATAGATGTTTTCTTCCCTGCAGGGGTGCACCAACTTACCCACCACGCTCGATTAACTCCGGCCGGACACACTTTCTTGGGTCATGCCCGGCCTCGGCCAAACAATACGCCGCAACCCGACCTAGGCTTAATAGAGAGGTCAGCACGCCGGACTAAACCTATGCCCCCAGGGGTCATGGGCCATCTCCCCGGGAACTCCTGCATGTTCGTGGGCGGCCGGTGAGCAGACCTAGCTACCTCCTTCAACAAGGCAGGTGCTTACGCAGTCCAGCCCAGCGCGCGCCGCTTAGTCGCTAACGTCTATTAAGCTTTGGCTGATGTATACGATGCAGAACGCCCATACTATGCCCACGTGATGGTTAGTGCTATCAGGCCAGAGGCCCCTCGGATCAAATATCAAAATCGTAGTGGATTGGGAGCACGCGGTAACAAGTAGAGACTCACGAAAGATGTGACCCCATTGCCCCGTCTCGAGTACTTGCGGCAAGGGCTAAGAATGCCCGGCCACGCCTCGTAGTTATCTCGCGGGCACCTTCCAGGTCAACCCGACTCCACATCACTCGCTATTAAGCTCGCGCGGGTACCCCTCAGGGTCGACCCATCTTTAGTAACATGGCTCAGTGTAAAGTCATAGTAACCATAGTAACTGTGTGTCTAACACCAAGGGGAAAACCCGAGGAATCACCCCCGGTGAATCCCACTCGATGTTACCATCAAGGTGAACATAAGAGGATCCACCCTCGAGGTTCACACTTGAGGGGTTGCACGACAAAGCCGTAACAGAAGTGGTTAAGGAGGAAATCACCCTTGATGACCTAAACTGTATAGCTACACTATAGAGGTCTCATCAGGAGTGATGTAAGAGGTTCCACCCTCGGCACTCGATGGTAACTCTGCAGAGTCGTACAACTAGGGAGGGGAGATGTGCGGTGTCGGGGCCTGGACGTCGATCACGTTGATCGAGTCGTCGATGATGAAGCAGGGGCAACAAGGACAAGGTGGGGTTCACCGATGGATCACTAACCAACCTATACTAAGCAGTTTAGGATAAGCAGGTAAGGTATGAAAACAGGTAACAACAACAGGCTATGCATCAGAGTAGGATCATACAGAAAGCAGTAGCAGTTCTAATGCAAGCATGAGAGGGAAAGAAATAGGCGATATCGGAATGCTCAAGGGGGGTTTGCTTGCGTGGTTGCTCAGACAAGAAGGAGGGGTCGTCGGTGACGTAGACGATCACAGTGGCATCATCGGTCTCGGGGTCTACCGGAGCGAAGAGGGGGAAGAAACAGTAAATACAGAGCAAACAATGCATCACAAGGCATAACATGGAAATAAGATGTGCCGAGTGTGACCTAACGCGGTAGGAGGTGATACCGGCGAAGGGGGGAAACATCCAGGAAAGTTTTCCCGGTTCTAGACGTCTGTCGGACAGATGAACCGGAGGGGAAAGGTTGCATGTTCGCTATGCTGGGGATGTGTGGGAGACGAGCGGAGGGCGTATTCGAATTCGTCTCGTCGTTCTGAGCAAGTTTCATGTACAAAGTTTTTCGATCCAAGCTACGAATTATTTTAAATGAATTTCCAAAGTTTAAACAATATTCTAAAATTATTATTAAATCTAAAATGGGGGGGTTATTGCATCAGCATGACGTCATCATGACGTCAGCAGTCAACAGAGTTGACCAAAGTCAACCCTGACATGTGGGGCCGTTCTGTCATAGTCTAACAACTAATTAACAGTTTTAATTAACTAATCAAGTTAATTAGGTACTAAACAGAGTTAATTAAGTTAATTAATTCCCTATTTAATTAATTACTTATTTTTTTATTTTTAAAATACATTTTCTTTTAAACGTTTTAGGGCCGGGCCCCACTGTCATAGGCCCATCTGGCCAGGGCGGGGGCCCCTGTGGTCAGCGACCAAGGGTGGCGCGGCGGCTATGGCCGGCCAGCCACGGCTGTGCCGCGAGCACGCGGCCACTAGGTGAAGCCATGGCTCCGGCGGCCAGGGGCGGAGCAGCAAGCTGAATTGGTGGGGACGCGCGGGGCCGATGGTGAGGGGGGTGCGGCCATGGGGCCTCGGGCGCGAGTGGAGCAGCGTGCGGGTGACAGAACGGCGCGGCGACTTGGCCGTGGGCGTGGTGACCATGGCGCGGGGATGCGACGGGTGGCGCAGAGCAGAGCGGCCAGGGCGCGACCGGAGCACGAGGAACCGCGAGCAGGGGAGAGAAGGGGGAGGCCGCGGCCTCACCGTCCGATGTAGGGGGATGGCAGCGGGCGCGAGGAGGAGGACGAGGACGGAGCAGCTCGATGTCGGGGCGGCCTCCGATGACGGCGCTCGGGGAGCGGACGAGGAGGCGAGGCGACGAAGGTGGGGAGGGGGACGAAGACGGGCGGCGGCG